>NW_008597538.1:2542-34948 GCF_000691845.1 Merops nubicus | reverse complement strand
GGGAAAGAGAAAAATCCCTGAAGGAAAGTAAAACCAAAGAGCAGAAATACGAGGCCAGAGCGTGCCATGTGTCTAGCCAGGATGGAGTATTGAAACTTTAAATGCTAACTAAGAAAATTGCAGAGACTAATTTCAAAGTTACCAACCCGCCCGATTTAGCTGAAGAGCTCCTATGACATGGTGGAGAGCAGTCAGTCTTAAAACTCTTATCTGTTAAATTCGAGGACTAGATCTGTTGGAAACATCACATTGTACCTGAACAAGGAAAGCCAGATGGGTGACAGACAGATTTTTTTTTTTTTTTTAAAGACTCTTATAAATATCTGTACATTTGCTTCAATGCAAGGCACCCTGCAAGAGCTTGTCTTGGCAGCTCCACCAGGCCACCAGTGTGAGGTCAGAGCGGTGTGGGCAGCACGCCCTGCGGCAGCAGCACCGCCCACAGGAGCTGTAGTTATTCACTGGTTCCTAGTTGAGATAGAACAAAAACATTTGTGGTTCCTTTCCAAATTGCACTTTTAATTCCATTCTAGTTTTGCAGCTAAAAACACTGTGTTGCTGAAGAGAGTTACAACCAGCTACATCTTCTCGTCAGAAAAAGTGACTAAGAAAATTCTCATTAAAAGGAAATCTAAGCAAAGGTGGATTTCCAGCTGTAGCTTCATTCAGAGTGCAAATCCTGCTGAAGCAAATTATCCCAGCAGCATGCTCTGTCTTTGGCCTGCTAATGGTGTTCCCTTTCTCCAGCTGAAAGAAGCCACTTTGACTTTGAAACCACCAAACAAAACAGAAAAATATCATAAGGTATTCTACAGCTTCCCACATAGCTTTTTGACTGCTGCTGTGCAGACTAAAGATAATATTTTCTTCTTAAGTCAGAAGGATTTGGCTCATGGAATGACTGCCCCAGTACAACATCCCAAAGTACATGCTGTTGCTGCTATTTTAATCCATAGCTCGGTGTTGGTGCTGCCATACCTGCAGCATGGACGGCAGTGCAGTGGGGTCCTGGGTGTCTGCCTGCTCACATGGCACCTTCAAAAATGCAGAAGAACCCTAACACCACGGGCTGACAAATTTATTCTCTGCATAAGATCCTGTGGAATAGAAGATGGAGATGGGCATGACTGGCTGCTGTCTCTGCAGCCCTGCACCTCCAGCCTCTTTCAAGCTGAGCTGGTTTGCAGAAGACCTCGCTGGTTCTCAGCAAAGGATGGGCACACCTCGGCTCTCCTTACTCCTGCGTGGTCACCTCCATGCCAAAGGCATGCAGGGCTGTGCAAATCCTTCAATATGTGGCTGTGCTGTGATAGGGAGATTTTACAACATAAAACTGTTAAAGCCTCAATCCATCCCTAAACACAAACCGTGCATCTCCTTGATGACTATTAATGTCTCTCAGTACATTGCATGGTGTAGAGTAGAGGACTCATTAAGATCCCATTCAGCCTTGTTTTCTTTGATCCTTCTAATCTCTTACCAAAATTTCCCATTTCAATACAGCTATGATTCCAGCCCCTTTGGCAGCTTTTCCAATCTCCATTAGAGCCTCACAACCCTGGATAAAGTGTAGTTGGTTTAGTACAGTCAATGGACTGCAAAGTTTCACCATTTAATCTCTTCTGCAGTACTGCAATTTCCCTTCTAGAGACCTGCCTATCTAATAGGTGTATATTCTTCTGTGTCCTGGTCCTGTCTCATCTGATCACAGCAATAGACATGGCTTGTGGACTAGGCACTGGATGTCCACTGTGCCAGGAGGACGGTGGAGACAGTGTCAGCCATCCAAAATGCAGAATGGGAGAGCTAGAGGGTGTTGCATATTTCACACCCCCTGCATGTTTTCTTAGATGTATTGTGAGAAATGTGATCGATTCAACTTTTTTATCCACAGATTAAAGAACCACAAAAATCCTCTTTGAATACCCTGCTAACACCTCCTCAGCTGGCTCATTATAACCTATTGTGGGGCATTTCAAAAAATGAACATTTCACCTTATGGGTCAGGATTAATCCTGTTGGTACAGACAAAAGATGTCAATGCTTAGTTATAAAAACTTGTGCTAATTGAGGAATGTGCCTGTTCACATCTCAGGCACTTTCCAGTGCAAACCAGTAGCTTGAAACCTGCCCAGGAAACAAACAAAACAAAACAAAACAAAGGAAAAAAAAAAAACAAACCACAAATCAAGACCCATGGGGCAAATCAGGTACCTACAGTGGCTGGAGGCCAAAACCCCCATCACTAGGAGCAAAACATCCCCAGGGCAGCACTGGGAGCTTCCTAGCAAAAAAAAAGGCCTTGCTGTTACAGCTGTAATTACATAAATCCCTTTGATGTGTTTGTGTCAAAACCATTGATCAGAAACAGTATTAATTAGACCTAATCCACACTTCGGAGGCACCAGAACATATCATCATGGCTCAAGGGGGTTTAAGGCAGCAGAGTGTATGTCTCAGCAAGGCTTCCTTAATTTTATCCTTATGATTTTGAGGGTGTGAATGCACAGAGAAAAAGAAGAGAGAAGAAAACAAAAGAAAAATAGCAGCTTTGCAAATTTAACCCTTCTGAGGTGCAGCTAGGGCATTGAGCTGCCTGTCAGGTTAAAACCTACCATGGCTGTACCTAGACAAACTGAGTACACTCTGAAAATTTGTGCCTTTGAGAAGAAACATTGAAATATGATGGTGACACTAACTAATCTTACTGCAAGCACATCTATTTGCTTCTCTCAGAGCAACTGCATGGGCAAAGGGCTAAATAAATCACCTGAGTTATTTACTGTCAGAAGGCAAATTCTGAGGTGCCTGGCAATGCTCCAGCCCCACCAGCCTGATCCAAACACAACTGGTTGCCCTGTGCACCACAAAATCAGCCCTCTGCTAAAGGAGCAGACAGAAGGAGCAGGCATTTGGAAAGTGCCCCAGGTTCTAGGCTCTGAAGGGTTAAAGGAAACAGAGGAATCTTACAAAACAAAACAAACAACTCCACAAGAAAAGAGCTAAGCAGCAGCTCTCACAACAAAAATGCAGTTCCAAAATTAATGAGATTTTGATAACCTCCCTTTAAAAATGGAATATTTCCATTTTAAAATGTACAAAGACTAAATTTTTCATAAACATCCAATTAAGAAACTTCTGCTGCTGTTTTAGAGTTTCAATTGAAATACGGTGCATGAAGGTTGCCATAGCTACAAGCAAATTTTTAAATAACCATTTTTCATCAGAACAGCTGCAGTACCACGCAGAAACAAGGATGAAGTGGGGAAGCTGGAAGGAGTCTGACCAACTTTCAGCTCCCAATCAAGTGATTCTGAGATTTTCACAAATGCAGCTTAGAAACTTTTCATATACTTTCTGCTTTTTAAAGAAAATATTGCCCTTTGTTATTTGGAAGCACCCCAGCAAACGCTGTAAGCACTGCATGAGATCTCAGTCAGAAGAGCTTTGCTTTCATGCTGGAAAAGATAAAAATTTCCACTGCTAAGCCCCTACCATGGTGCAAGTTCCCAAGCACTGGAGGCTGTGCTTTGGCCTCAGGTCTGCTGTGAAGGGCTTTCTGCATAAACTGGTTGATTGGCAGCAACATGCCTAAAAATGCCACAGGAGCCACAGATTCTGTATCCAGAAAAAAAACTCTTCCTTACTTGAGCCTGGACAGGAAAACACAGAAAGGAGGAAATATGAGAACCAAGTGAAGCTGTAAAAAGTTAGCAGGAGGCTTTTGAAGTGGGGCTGTGATTTAGGTGGCTGTATCTTCAATCAGGTGTTCAGTGATTTGTGGGCATCAGGAGGGTTTTTCCTCTCCTCTATGATCTCTCCTTGGCAGGAACAGGCAAAGCAACTTTCTGAGCAACAGTGAGAGCACAAAATGGGCATTTCTGCACTGTGGGCGTCTGTTCAGAGGAGGGCTAGGGTATGGACAACACTGATAGCCTCCTTATACTCAAGCCTTTCAATCAGTGATATTAGCTATGGCAAAATTCCTAGAAAACTTCAAACAGATTCATTTTGTGTCCTCAGCCAAGTATGTCCCTCTGTCCCAGTCTATAAAATGAGAATAAATAAAGAATAAAATTTCTCACAGGAACACCAAGAGACTTCACTTCAGCACAATAGTAATTGAATTGCTATCTATAGAAAGTAGAAATGCTTGGCTGGGTTCAGGTTTTTTCCTAAACAACAAATTAATGATCATTACTTAATACGCTATTATGAATCTGAAAGAATCATCCCAGTGATGATTATTTTTATACAAATTGGTTCGTTTATCTATGACCTGCTTCTAAGGGGTAGCTCCACAGTGCAGTGGAAGTGCTGTCTGCTACCTCAGCAGCGATGCACGGAGGCTTGTGGTGCTCTGCCATCACCTGCACAGCAGTGGAGCTTGCAGGCAAGCAACAGATATTGATCCATCCAGACAAATCTCCTGGGAAATGTATTTTTGTTTCAAATCTGATTTTAAAATTTCCTTCGCGTCTTGAAAAGAAACAGCTTCCTTTCACAATGATTGTACATTTGTTCGTTCCAAAATCAATAGCTTTTTCAACTGGTAGTAGGCAACAAAATTTTTGTGTGGTAAAAGCAAGGAAAATGAAGGGGAGGAAAGTCAGAGAAAAGCTTAACAAAATTTAGAGAAATGAAAGTAAAAAATCATATCTTGGCAGATTCTTCTAACAAAAGAAATTCTTTGACTAATTCCAAGCATTCAGGAAAGGGTTCCAGGCCAATTTAGATCAGGTTTTGAGCAACCTGATCTAGTGGAAGGTGTCCCTGCCTATGGTAAGGGTGTTGGAACTAGATGATCTTTAGTGTCCCTTCCAACTCAAACCATTCTATGTTTCTATGATCCATAAGTGTTGAGGCAGTGTAAGACCTATCTGTACAGAAAAGAAGAAAAAGTGGAAACCACCCTAATTTTAGAAACTAGATACTTAACGGCAGACAGAAGCATCTCAATTTCTTAGTAAGTTAATGGCACAGCTTGCTCTAGCTGGCTTTGCCCAACACTCCTCTCCAGGTCAGCAAATGGAAAATAAGGATGACTGACAGAAAGGCAACCTAGCAACTATCTTGCATGATAACTTTAACCTAATGTAAATTTTAAGTGTTTCTTTGCCAGTGCAAAAATAGTCTAGTACAGCAGAGTGAGGGAGGGATGCCAACAAACAGAGACTTCTATACTTGAGTGCACGTATCCTGTCAAAGGGACAGACCTTCCAGTATATCTTTAGCTTCTAACTTTTCTGATGTAGAGGGATTTTTTAAAGGAAAGAAACAGAAGGTAAAAAAAGCACAACCTGCTGTATGGTTGGGCTGCCAGAAAAACAGATTGTGAGTCACTGAAAACTAGTGACCTTAGTCAGCATATTGCAACTCCATAGCTTTTAAGCCCTGCTGTTTCTTTTCCAAGGCAGATGAGAGGCTTGTCAAAGCTATAGTTTCCATATTTACACACACATTCACATTCACATTCAAGTGCTGTTTCTCTCCACTGTGCAGACATTAAGTTTACTGAACCTGACATAAACTCATCATTTTCCTGGAAGCAAAAAGGGATGGTAGCCAAAAAGATGAGCCATAGCCAGCACAGCTATCTTGTCTTGGGGTACCAAAGGTCAGTAAGTGCAGAGCCATCTCTAGAGGAGTGTGCAATGTGCAGCCACGCATTTGAAAAGGCCTAAGATCATTTGCTGAGAATAAATACCTGTCTGCAGCCTCCACAAGTGCTTCTCATCAGCATTCACTGGACAAGGCACACATAGTATAAAGAAGAAATGCAAAGGCTTAAGGAGATGATGGGCAGGAGGCAGAAAAAGGGAGCAGTGCTTAGTGCCACAGGGCACTTTTCTCACCTTGCCTGCAAGGGAAAACATGCAAACACCTACAGACCTGTTACTGCTGTGGTAGCTCCTCTCTCTCTCTGCCTCTGTCCACTCCCCTCCCTGTGTGGCTTTACCAGTTGTTTCTACTCTGCTTTTGAAGTAATGCACAAACCCTTGCAGCACTCATGAGGTTTGCTTTTTTTCATCAGATTTAAGCACTGTCTTGAAACAGGGAGAAAAGAGTCCTGGGGGATGAGCTAAAAATAATTAAAAAAAAAAATTAAAAAAGAGACAATCCCACAATTGTGAAGAAACGCCAAAAAAAAAAAAAAAAAAAAAAAGAGAGATGCCCCAAGAGAGGCAGGGAGGCATCAAGGACGAAGTGAAGACAGAACATCAGCCAAGGGAGGGGGAGGCAGCAAACCGTACAAACAGCAGTGCTGGGTGATACTGGGGCATGCTGCTGCCAGAAAAAGAAGGATGTAGGTGTTTGTCCTCATTTGTTTGTAAGCAGAAAGCCACAAGTGAAGAGCAACAAGCACGTAACAGAATTCAGGACTGCTTCTCCATTTTGAGTGTTTGGACCCTCAGTTTATTCATCTGCAAAATGTAGGTAGCCTTGCTGATCTGCCAGAGCTGTGCCAGGGGGATTCAGCTCAACGATTTATTCAGAACAAAATAAATAAAGATCGGTGAGTAAGGACCAGAAGGTAGCATAGATCAGCTTGAAAAAGATACAGAAAGGCTACATCTTTTTAAAAAATTCTTCACTTGCCCCAAAAATCAAGCTTCAAATCTGTAGCAGCACTAAAAGTATAGCTGAATTCACCTGAAGAATTCTGCCAAGATTAAAAAAAAAATACAATGAAAAATCAGTATGCCACTCCAAAATGAAACATTTAGAGGACCAGATTAAAGAGATCAGTTCTGTAAATCAGGGAACATGAGAAGATGAGATAATCCTTTAGAAGAGACACAGTCATCAGAGCTGTGATGCTTCTGCTTTTGGTGTTTGTGCACAAAGCTGGTGGATTCAGTGAGGACTTGTATCAATGAATACACATAACACGTCCTACATCTGACAGAGCATCAGGAACTGAGTCACTGAGCAGCTTTACCTTCAGCACTGTGACACGGCAGTACTCTGGTATGCTGAGCAGCACACATCCCTGTGCAGGCTGGCTGGGCTGTGAGCTGCAGGCTGGGGCATCCTGATCACAGATGACAGTCTGGGTCTTGAAAACTTACTTAATTTGAAGATCCCAAGAATATCCAAAAAAGAGGACGCCTTGTTATCCAGAGCAAGCAAGGTTCAAAAGTAAGTCCAGCAGCCTGTAGCAAAGGAAGAACACGCTGAACGATTGGTCACTGCAGGGCTGAAAGTCGGTCTTGCTTCAGCTTTCAAAATAGCTCTCTGTCTCATCTTTTTAATCTGTCCTCTCTCAGCCAGCAGCAATTGTAGAGCACAGAAAACACCTAGGCAGCTTTGAGAGAAAAAAAAAGGCCTGGGAATAACAAGCTCTGGGAACAGCTCTTTCCTTCACCATATTTCACATGAAGAGCTATGATCAGAACACATGCTTGCTCAGGACACAAATACCAGTTACCTTTTCATTACACGTGAGCTGTGCAACTCCTTTCCTACATGCCAGCCCAACACTCATTGAGAGCTAGAGCTCAAGAGCTAGACAGAAGTTTCATGACTTTCACCTAGACAGCCCGTGGCACTTTGAGGAGGTGCAGCACCATGCAGGCGTAGTTACCAACTAGTCAGCAGTGACATCCCACGTGCAGTTCACCAGAGGTGCGATAATCTGGCAGCGAGAGTTTGTAGGGAGTGAGGCACCACACTCTGGCAGTACACACACACAGAGCTCTGTCCCACCACAGCAACCCCCTCACTCCTACAAGCACACGAGCCATTACCAGAGTAAGGACAGCCCTGGGTCTGTACCCCCACTTACATGATGGTGACTTGTTCACCCCTTCATGTTTTAACTACTTAAACTTGAGATGACATCAACAGTGCTATTACTAGCTCACAACTTACTGTAGACTTTTGAGGAAAAAAAAAGCATTACTTACAGCACATTTTGAGGTTTGCCCTCAAAGAGATGAGACTGTACCAAAGACCATCTTGATGTCATCAATGGCCTTGTGTGGTTGCCACCACACACACATCATCTTCTCTGCTGCATCATTGCCTGAAGGCTGGGCTTCATGCTGAAGGAAGAGGATGAAGTTCTGTGCCTTCAGCCATCTGATATCCACCACACTGCCTGCATTAGACATCCTGTAAAACTGTTCAACGCTTTCTCTTCTGTTGCAGATTTTGCTAATTCTGACCTCAAATTTCATATCCTCTTTCTGACAGGGATAATAGAGGACATGAAAAAAATGGAACTTCAATATGTTCCTTTGTTTTGCGCATTTCTCCCTATTGTTTAAGGGATATTCCCACAGCAGGAGCTGGAGGAACTGGTGAGCTCTTCCAAGAACTGTAATTTCTTGACTGGTGAGCACAATACATTTCAGACAGCTACAGAGAAACTCTTCAGCCTGTCGAATAAAAACTTATATGAAAAGCACATCAGCATGAAGGTACATCTGTATCCACAGGCAACAGTGATTGTATCTGATTATTTTAGTTTAAATATATTTTCAGAGTAAAAGGCACCTGATATTTTTAAGCTACTTAGCTGAACACGCTCCTCCTGCACCTGCGGATTTTAATATTTCTATGCTTTTAAAAGCATTGCACCACAGGGATAAGATCAGTGCATGAACCACTTTACTGAGTTGGAAAAATGTAACTTAGGAAGGTGTTCTTATTGCAGGAAAGAAATGGAAAGCTCACTGGTAATTATAACTCTTTACATGCTTAAAGACCACAAATATTATTTTTCTGATGCCTGAATGAAAAATTTGAACATAGATCCCCTAAGAACAAAACATCAGCCTGTGACTTGAAAGAATGCCCCTGTACAGGGACATTTCTGCTGCTGAGCCTTCAAGCTGCACACACACTGATTGCACTAGAAGCTTCCTAATCCAAACACTTTAGGAGCACATTATCATCTTCAGGAAAGCAAATCTCTGTTTACATAAGGCTGCTGGTGGCTGGTGCAAATGCATTTTTTTTTTTTTTTTGAAAACAGGTATTTGGCATAAGACAAAACAAAAGAAACAATAAGGGCATGGCAGCAGTACCGGACAGGGGAGGCTGCAGCACACCATCAGTTTGCAAACATGGGGTTCAGGCTGGGAAGATCCAGGGTTTCACTGAGAGGAAAGAACAGAGTGAATTAAACAGTGGGCAGCAACACAGAGAAAAGATTCAGTCCCTAGAAGGTATTTAAAATGAGGGAGCCAGGCCTTTGCAATGAAACTTCCCTGTAAAAATGACTCACATCAGTTATTCTTTCTCTCCTACTTGCTGCTATCACGATCCGGAGGAGTCAGCGAATGATCAAGTGCTTCTTTGATCTCCCGTGTATGTGAAGACAGAAATATCCAAGCTGAAGAACTGAGCCCCACGGGTCTGACAGCAGATTCAATTACAACCCATGGAATTCAGTTCTCAAAGCTGAGAATACACGACATTCCTTTCAAGGCTGTCCTGGCGTGCAGTAGCATCTCACACTCCTGCTTGCTCTCTCCAGTGCCTGGCCTTCTTCCAGGGGCTGTAAAACAGAAGAGTGAAACCTTCACTGCAGCCAAAGCAGCTCTACCAGACGGTAGGTCAGATGCAGAATAATGGCTCAGGGATGTATATATTGAAAAATAGGCTACTTTAGGTTTTCTTTTGGCACCAGAAGTGGCCACATACATAGAGACAGTGTGCCCTAACACAAAGCAGAATTCTTAGTAATAAAAAAATGAAACTTGTAGCCAAGGAGTATAACAGTATAACATTTTGCACTTTTCTGAAAGCGTTTAAGAATTTCAAAGAAGGAAGTTACAAATTTCTCTCCCTTTTTTTTTTTTTTTTTTTTTAATGCAATGACACAGACACAGAGGGAAAATCTTCCAGAACTGCACAGCAATCTTTGTTAACAAAATAATCCACCCAGAAGCTCAAAAGAGGAAAATCTGGCACCGGTGCAGCCCTTCAGAGTCGTCAGAGTCTGGGTGGCAAAAAGACGAGCAGAAGCCTCTAGTATTACAGCTACACCATTGAGCCCTGACACAACTTTGTCTGATGTGACAGCCTCATCCCAGGGTGATGTGGCAATCTCACCCAGAGGCAGGAGTTTTGAGCTACAGGTAAATACTGTTCAAAGGCACTGAAGATCAAAGCTGACATTTCAGACAGGAAACACCTCACCGCTTCCAACCAGCCCAAGAGAAGTCACAAGTTTTATTAAACTTCATACCCCAAACTTGGAATTTGGAGGAAAAATAGATTGGATAATATGTTGGTTGGTGCATTCATCTGTAAATTAGATGCTATATCTGCACAGCACTGTGTATAAACTGTGTTGGTTTAGTAATAAAAAAACAATTTCAGATTTATTTGGAACATTTTTCATATATTTCTTTATGTTCCAGTGACATGAGGCATCATTAAAAATCTCTTTGTGTTCAATTAAAAGAAATATTTGATCTGTAATAAAATATTTGGAGGTCAAGGAGATTTCAGATTTTATCTTTTAGCCTTAAAGGTCAAGGAGATTTCAGATGATAGCTTTTTAGCCTTAAAATCTAAATTTAACTAAATTTACTTAACAGGAGGGTTCAAAGAGAATGAATTATTTTGGCTTAGTATTGTTTTTCTTAAATTATAAATAAGTATAATATTTTTAAAATAAAAATGTTGTCTGAAAATTAAAAAGCATCAAGGAGCTTCTAGCTTTTCCCTGAGGAAGCAGTTTGATTCAAAGCTGAAAAATATTTCCAATTTTTTGACTAGGAAATGTCCAACTTATTCCAAACAAAAATTTGCCCAGCACTGGCAGGAATTCAAAGCTCCCCCAGGAGAGCTCACTAGAGAGGCTGATGACAGTGTAGCCAGCACTGCGTGGATATGAAAACATTACTCCTTGTACAGCCTGTCCAAGAGCAATTACTATCTGATTTTCTAAATCATTTAACTAATGAACCCACTCTTACATTTATCTCTAAAACCTTACTTTCAAATAACCAATAAATATCAGTGACATAAAAAATGACAATGAAAAGGTCTTGATAACAACCAGTGTCACTTTTTCAGCCAAATTCGTGACACATGCAGCCAAATCAGCAGAGGCTCAGCACAGAGTGTGTTGTTTGGTAGGATATCCAACAGCTCTGCTGCTGCTGGCACAATATGATGTATGCCCATCACAACAGTGTGTCCATGTCCTCATGGCTGTAATTGTTTTCTTAGGCTGTTGAACCAGTCAACCAAACAACAGAAAATAAAGATATGCTTCTCCAACTATTTCTCTTGGGAAACCTCTGAACAAACATTTTTATAAAGTAACTGTCTTGTGGTGCCCACAGCCCAGTTCAGTCCCACTGGTCTGTCTGTCAGCTGACTCTCTGAACCTTCTGTGACAGGAAAGAAAAAGCCAATTAACAAAAGTAACATCTTCTTAAGGCCCTCACATCTTTATCTGCAGCTTTGAAATAGGAAAACACAGCAATAAATTGTGCTTGTCTGATTTTTCTGATTGGTGACTGAAGCATTGCTTGCTAAGAAGACTGTTGTTGACATCAAGCAAGACATTCACTATCAGCCTGGACCTTCTGTGGTAATCACCCTTCCAGTCTCAAGCAGGAAAAATTATCAAATGATCATCAAATGATTATCATGATATGATAAAACAGAGAACAGGGCACCTAACTTTTGCACCCATTTGCGTTGCACAATCAGGCACACTAATGACAAGGGAAAATATTAAATGTCCCTCCACAAAACACGGTGAGTGGACTTGCAGTAGCTCTGAGCCTGCTTGCTCAGGCACGGCTGGTGGCCCTACCACAGCAGCTCCCACCCAGGCCAGCAGGGCAGCTGAGCACTGGGGTGCAGCATGGGGTGCTCCCCAGCCCTGTGCTCATGGGAAACTAAACCCACCTCTCCCATTTCCTGGGTGAGGACCTGCAGAGCTGCCACCTTCCTGGGAGATGAGCATGGAGAGCAGACATCCCCACGACAAGGACGCTATGGGATTACGATCTCAGGCCTGGGAACCTGCAGCACAGGTTGTGGCAGGCAGCTCTGGGGTGGACCTGTCCCAAAGGTCCCCTGGGGAGGACAGCCCAGCTGAGCTCTCTACCAGCACAGCCGGTGTTTCAGTGGAATCCCTGAAGGGCAGGTATGCACTGGTGCAACTTCATAATTCCACAGTCATTTTCAAGGTAAGTTGGCTTTATAGGATTTTTAACTAAGTAGGAGAAAAGGTCAAACTGTCTCTCTCAATTTGCCCGCTGAGTTTAATATCGTTGCAGTGCATCAGTTAGCTCTGATCTTAAAAAACCACGATGCCAGTTTCAGCCACACTCTGCTTTGACTCTTTATCAAGTTCACATGTGCCACCCTCTGTCCTTTCAGTGTCATTCCTGGAGTGCCCCCTTGCCTCTGAGAACTCCTTTACTCAAGAATTAGATTCATATGTTTGCAAACAAGAAGGCAGCCCACAAAATCATATTGTCCTGCCTTTGTGAGAGCAGTGAGGAGGTGAGTCTTTTTCAACAGGCCATAAATCTACTTTTTGAAAAAACATTATTTTTTCCTATTCCAGGCAAGGTCACTTAGTACCTCACAGCTTGGAGATCTTATTACACCGGAATTAACTATTCCTACAGGACAGCTACTTAATAGGTAATCATCGTATAAAGTTTTACTGCTACACCGAAAGGCAAACCTTTTTAAAGTGATTAAATAACGTTAAGTGCCTGAAGACTATTCTTCCATAAGTTTCCCTTTGAATTAAATATGTCTTAACAGGAAAAGAACATAAAGATCCTAGAGCCATCAAATTAATGGAATGGGTAAATTCTCTGCATTTTCCTTATCATCCCCTACTTTTATTCTCTATGTTGTCATTATTACCTTTCTTTTTAATACATCTATGTTTTGTCTGCACATACAACCAAAGAGTGAGATTTTAATGCATCTTAAGCAGTCAATGGTCTACTGCAGCTTCACATGAAATCCAGATACTATTAAAATGAGCTCATCATGGGTGGTAATTAATTAGCACCGATGGGGAACTTGAAATAAAATATGAATATGGTCACATTTCATTAGGAGCATAATATATCTTCTTCATCCTTATTTAGCTAAATACATTTTCCACATAGCTGGTGGAAAAATACATATCTCACAGCTACACTGACATCTGCTAGTTGAAACAAGAGGGCAAAATGGAAGATGAAGTCATTCTAGAGATCTTGAGATTAAAAAAGGAGAACTCACAGCCAGAAAGGACCACAGTGACACCAGAGGCAGCCATACATTTGATCTCAGCAGAAGCTTTCAGGTTCAAAGTGGCTTGCTGTGTTGCAGGGTGGGAGGGCTGAGGGTTTGGGGAGCGGGGCCGTGGGCTGCACGCTCTGCAGGGTAGCGGGGTGCTGTGCGTGCTGGGCAGGTCTCATTCATCCCCTGTGGCACCACCACCAGCTGCAGCTGCAGACTGGTCTGACACCCACCCGCACATTTGCTGGTAGGGCACTGGTCAGTGAGAAGCTTCTGCTCAGTGTGACGAACTCAGGCCTCAACATTTAAAAACCTCCCCTGACCTTTCTGGTCTTCTCCATTTCAAAATTCCCCAATTCTTCAACTTTCCTGCTTTCCTGCATTTCTTGAACTTTCCCACAGAGGAAGTGTCCCCAGGTCCCCCAGCTGGGCTGGCTGCTCGCCCTGGCCCATCTGCTCCAGCTCAGCCTGGGGCAGGCAGCTTCCCTTGCTCCCCACTGTAACTCAGATCTGTGCCCTGACTCACAGCTCTGCAGGAGCTGCCTGGTGTGCTGGGCTTTGGGGAGCCTGCCTTGTCCCCTCTCAGGGTTACACCACGACAAAAACATTCAAGCCCTTTTTACACTGACCAGGTCTTCCTCCACCACCAACCGACAGCAGAGCAGCCCTGCTCACAAACTAAAGATCAACAAGAAAGTCTTGACGCTGTTGCTTAGCTACAAGGCAAACACTGCCAATATCTTAACACACCTTAAATATTGTTAATCCCTTTCAGTAAAGCCAATATGCATGTTTACGGGCAGAGTGTTCACATGCGGAGAAGCTATTAATCTTTCCTTGCTCTGTGAAGATCATGTGCACCACTGAAAAACCCAAGACCACAGTTTCAGTGCAAGCTTAAAGAAAAAGCACACCCAAGCTTTGCTCTTCAGCTGAACTCTGCCAGTTTTGAACAGGTCACATCAGACATAGGTTCATTGGTGCTAATCACACCCTGCTCCAAGATTACATCCCAGATTCTCACCACATCAGTGAAGACCATCAGCTACGTCAGATGAGCTCTCCTGACAAGGTGACAAATGCATCAGGTCCATAATGCCTTCAGCCCAGCAACTACTCAGACACTTTCATTGTCCCCCCACCAAGAAGGATTAAAATAAAAGGAAAAAACCAGCCTGGAATGGTTAATTTGTATTTTAAAAAAGGGCATGTCTCGTGATGAACCGGTATTAGTCCCAGCACATACTCGGGGCTTGGCAGAAGCAAGTGCATTTCTTCCCTGTATGATTTCTGAAACTCCCAGTTATTTCCTGGATGCATTTTTAATTTCAAGCGGTAGTTATATTTCTGCAGCCAATGTCTATGTCACAAATAACAAACATTCAATTTCCTCTCTTGTAGAATTATTCCGCTCTGCTTATCTGGAGGTTCAATTCTGTTGTGTCTATTTTAATCACATTTTCCAACAACACAGTACTTGTGCAACAGACCATTTTCCTTCATGAAAGATAAAAATGATTGCATATTCCAATTCATTTTTTGACCTAAAACGTACTGATGTTTTTTGCATATTTTCAATAAAGAAGAAACACACGGCAAAATACATACCGGGAATAAATCACTAATAAAAGTATATATTTACACCTATATATATATTGCAGCTTGTTAAAACAGTACTGTGGAAAAGCATGTAATGAAAATTTTATTTCATATTTTAAAAAAGTTCTGGCCATCAGCAATAACAATAAGGACTTCTAATACTAAATGTTATTTTTAGTAATTCCTATAGCATATATTTACAGTATAGTTACAATATAGTCTAATTTCATTTATACTCACAGTAAACCATAATAGGTCACAGCCCTGGAGACAATTTCAACAAGCTTTTGGTATTGAAAAATACAAGCATTTATAGGCTCCATAATTTTTTTTAAAGTATATTCTCAGATGACAGGATGACACAAAGTGTAGTGGAATGTAAACAGTCTAAACCACATATTTTGCACATTGCTACAACTCCAGTAACTGCTGTATTAACAGTGCCCAGATGTTGTAAGAAGCGGGAGGAAAGCCAGTTTTCACTGTGCTAATAGGGTTAATGAGAACTGAGAAGTTAAAAGCCCTTGCACCTCTGTGAAACTCCAGCTCTTTTCTTCATAAGTTCAGCACTAAATTTTTACTCTAAACAAACAAGGTTTCGTACCAGCTGAGTAATAATGAGGATGAAGGAAAAGGCCTACCTTTTTGATTATGGAGCTGTCTCCAAACGCAACAGCCCTTCCTCCCTTAGTCAGGATACCTGCTCCCCGTACCCCTGGCAGATGCTGGAGGTGACACACGTGCCACCTCCCAGCCCGTGAAGGCAGGCAGAGTGGTGAGATCAACACTCCACCTGCACTAATTCCTGATAAATGGGGTGGAACGGAGAGCGCAAAATGACGGGTCAATCCATATGCTTCAGATGCGATCTAAACATCCAAAAATATAGGAACAGTGGAAAAAAGTAAACGGTAGAGAGTAGATGGCCACTTCTTGTTCCTTTCTAGTTTCCACGTTTTTAACAACTCAGAAGAACTGACAATGTTTTAGCTGCTGAAAGTACACAAATATTTACCGTATTTGTCACTGCGTAACTGCTATACTATATATTACCAACCCAAGCCGGGTTCTGTATAAACAATAAAAAACCAAACAGGCAAACATCCACCACCTTATTGTAACTCTCCCATTATTTAAAAAAGAAATGTGACAATTTCCCAGCAAGGAGTTTATTTAGAAAAGCGCATTGTAATAAATAACTGCAATGTCAGTAATCCATTAGAAGCCAGAGATTTTTTTTTTCTTCAAACGGGTTCAATATATAAATACTTGAAATACAAAAGATTACTGTATTTTACATTTTATATTGTAACTATACTGTAGTTATTGAAAATAAAGTAGTCTGTGAATAACAAACTTTTAATATTTAATCGGTTTCAATATTGACTCACTGAAAGAAGCCAGTGTAATGTTAGAATAATGAAACAGCTCAAGTGCTGTGGAAACTGGCCACAGGTAATTCAAAGATATATGACAATTAATAAAATAGCCTGAGAGCAATTAATTGTGACCTGGTTAAGGCATCCTAACCCCTGCAAGCTATTTCAATAGCATTATTTAACCCATGGGCTGTGGACCACCGCTGTCAGACAGCAGGAGCTGGTCCATGGACAGTCTCATTTAGAAGATGAGAAAATGCACATCTACCTAATGCTGTTGGCAGCCATGCAGGAGCACAGGCAGGCAGGGTCCGGAGCCAGTTCCTGGATGCTGCCAGGGACTGCCTGCAGGTGCAGACGCTCATTCTTGGGCATGCAAAGTAGTCCAAGATTTTAGTTTCAAAGGGGTTCCATTGGAAAAGGCTGAGAAACGCTGACACAGCCAGCCTGCAGGAACTGCCTTCCTCTGGGATACACTCACCTCCTCTTCAGCATTTTAAATCTTGTTCTGCTTGAGCTCACCAGATTGGATTTTAAAGAAAATAATTTTAGGTGCTGTTTAGATTCCATATAATCACATCTAGAACGTTAAGTATGTTGACCACAACTAATGACAGCAGTGAAAAGTAAAGGCATTCTTTGGTGCATGCACAGACTTTTAACGTGAGAGCAACAGAGCTGCCAGTTTTGACTTGGATATCCAGCCACCACTGAAGGATTAAAGGCAGCTTTGAAGCCATTTTTTCAGGCTTCTCCTTAATGAATGCCCCTAAGAAGGGCACAGGTAGTCGTTGGTGTATTTGAAACCTCTGCTCCGCAAAAGGGTCCCCATTGCAACCTCAGGCCTTTGTCCCGCCCAGGCTGATCCTCAAACTCCTGCTCCCCCTGGAAGCTCTGGGCCCTATTTATCCAGCAACAAAACTGCAAAGCACCTGCAAAGCCTTATTCCTGAAGCAAATTGAGATGGAGTAGGGATACTTGAAAAGCTGCAGAAGAGAGAGTAGCTGAAGCTTTGGCTCATGAAATTAAGGAATTGGTTCAAAAATTATAAACAAAATCTATTTCAATAATGAAAACTTTCTTTTTTAATTAGGGGAAAAAATATATATATAGTGTCTTTAGTTTGAACAATAAAAAGACATAAAAGTATACAACTTTATCATCAAAATAATTTGCATTTTCATTACTATTTCCCATTGAAAATAAAATCTCAACATTATCCCAGATGACTGTAAAATATAGCTGGTCCAAATAATGGTCAGCACCAAAGCTATGGCAATTAGCAATTTTTTCATCCACTAGCCAAAACAGAAGAAAAATAAGGCAAAATAAAAAAGGCATTTGGCTGAACTTTGAATGATTTTTAAACTAAATTATTTTCTGAAGACAAAACATATTCATTTACATACCTTACAACATATTTTTTTGGCCTAAACCAAAAGCCTTTGAGGGTTTTTTGCTATTATTATTGTTACATGGGAGCCATTAAGACAATGAAAACAGTATTTTTAAAGAAAAAAAATAAGGTTTCATTCTGAAAATGTTAAAATATTTTTACTTTCTGATTATTTACCCAATACTATTTGCTACACTCAGTTGAGCTTTGAAAATTATTTTAGTTTATTCAAAACTGCATTTTTCAGCAAGCAAACTATTCAGAAAAATAAAAAGGTAGCTACCTGTCTCTAATCCAACTAATAGATGGAGGGATGGGAGCTGCCTTATCCTGCAGACTCCAGAAACCCATCTCTGCACCCTTTCCAACCCAATGAGGAATTTGTTGAAAATTCCACCACAGAAACCCTGGCATTTCCTCCATCCCTCTCTTCTATACTGTAAAACAAACTTTTGGATGCCTAGATAAGTTCAGAACACATAGAGGGAAAATAAATAAATAAATGAATCAAACAAAAAAATCTTAGTAAAGGTTGTGAAAGAAAATCAGGTATAGCCTGTAAACCCTCAGCTGTAACAAAACATTGTACATCAAATCAGTGGCATTTGATGGCGAGACATTAAAAAATACATACATCAATTAACTCACATCCTCTCCCTGTTTAAATAGCCTTTGGTTAAGTGGGTTAAGATACAGAATTAAAAGAAAAATACTAATATACATAAATCATAATGTAAGGAAAATATTAATGCATATAAGGATACCACCAGCCCTTGTTTCTGGATTGCCACTGGATTCAGAATAAAGTCGTAACAGTGCTGGAAGGATAATAGAAAAAAATCCCTGTCTGGTGAAGAGAAGCATTAGAAAATGTGCAGATTCCCTGACACAACAGTGTTTAAAAGTCATTCTGAGTTTCTTGTTGCTTTAGCATAAATACAACTGAAAATGACTTAAAACACTTGATCTTGATTCTGCTGCTGTTTACAAAACTTAAATCCATTGAAGCTGGCAGAATTATTCTGGTTTAAAGCTGGAGGAGCTGAGGAAGAATTTGGCATTTTGATTCAATCTTTACTGTGCAATTTACCTTTCCTGTACACAAAAAGTACTGGCTCTCAGGCAGAAGATAAGCACGTAATAAATCAGCTTACATTTCTTTCAGCTCTTACTCACAGTGGAATCCCAAAAATTCATTTTATTTTATCTTTTTCCCACTCTTCAGCTTTTTCTCTTTCATTTTCCTTCCTCCTCTTCAATCACCACAGGTTTGCATTTCTCCTTTCCTATTTACATCACTCCGCTTTGTTCTCTACAATGGAAGGACAGGCAGAAAGAAAGGCGAACAGACAGCAGGGAGAGAGCCAGAGCCAGTCCAAGATAACCACCTCGGACACCCACATTCTGGAGGGTCTGCTTCTCTCTCAAAAGCATTTTAACTTTATAAAGGGAAGGGAATCAAAACTCATTTGCATACGAGTTCATTCCATCTATTCAGCTCACATGTTTATAGCTCTGGAAAGTCCCTTTCTGATTCCCTGGTTGATAAAGAGCCAGGAAGGTAACACAACAGCAGGGAGAGGTGCGAACTGGTTTGCTGACCTTGCAAGCAGGGCGTAAATGAAGAGCTCCATTTGCCTTGCTCGGAGGACCCAACTGGGAGATCTGGGTGCTTTTTATCCTTTAGATTTCAAGGCTCAGACCACGCATGTAGAGCTGAGGACTGAAGGCAGAGAAACCCCCACTCCTGCACAGGAGGAAGCTCTGGTCAGGCGCTCAATACTTCAGCTTCCTGTCTGTACACTCCGTGGTCTAATCTGGGGAAATCCTGAAAACATTATCAGATGCCTGATAAGCTCTTTAGCTTTCAAGTACATAGTGATTCAGTTTCGATCAAAACCTCATTTGAATACAGTTTTAAAATCTAAATAAAAAGTGAGACCCTAATGCAGAAGAGATTAAAGTTGTAGTCTAACATCACTGGTATCCAAAGTAACGCGGCTGACGTTTGAAACAGGCATAAACAAGTCTGCTTGTCCACACCTGCATCGAGATGCTCAGTGTGTGCAATTCAAGCTTACCAAAAATGAGTGGATTTATGTCTGGTTAACTACATGCCTTTATTTATCCACAACCCAATAATGCAGCAGAAGCAGCAGCACGGATTGTGTACTCCATCCCAACACTGTTCACCATTGACTTGAGGGAGGTTATTTCTGAGAAAGAGGGATGGATCGAAACTGGTGCCCACTCATCCCACAGGTTTCTCCAGCAAAGCTGGCAAGTGTGACAATCCTTGCTTTGTTCAGTGTAGACACTTGTTTACCAGGAATTAGACAAATATTTCCAAACCCATTTCACAGCCGCTCGTCACAGACTAACAGCAGGCTCTACTCTTTCATCTGTGGATTTAGCCCTGGAAGAGTAAATCTCTACCACCACAGTCTGAGCCCCCAGCATTTTCCAGTTCAGATGGATACTGAATCAGGATTCAGCCACAGGAAATCACTCCATTGGCCTCCTTCATTTCAGTCAGGCCAGGGAGTTTTTCTAGGACACATTCCATTAGGTTCTCCTTCACACACAACTTCTTGGAGAAACTCTGTCTGCGAGTCTGGAAGTAACTAGGAACATTTTCCCAGGCATTGGAGGTCTGCAGGCAGTCAGATTTTTCACTCCTAGACCATAAAATATATCAGATGCTTTTCATGAGAGCTCTGAGGTTTTCTGCTGCACTCACACTAAAGGTCACCACAAAAACAAGCTCATGTATGGACCAGCTACTTTGGAGAAGAGGAGAATGGGGAAGATACTTACTGTTAATAACCACATTCCTCTGAGTCAGTACAAAGGCTCAGGTTGTTCATACTCAAGGCAAAAGTCTGTACTGTCTTCTGTTTCATGTTATCATTTTCAGATCTCCAACTAGACTAATACACAAGATAAACTTCACACAAGCAGAGGTTTCAGACACAAAACCACTCATCATTTTAACACTCGTATTAAAATGGAAACAAGTCATTAACACTAGGAGGCATATCCGTTGGCACTGTGTCCAGATCCAAAGAGGAAATAATCCCAAAGTTTCAAAAGCCTCTTGAAATGGGATTTTTCTTCTCAGCAGCATGAGAGACCTGTGGGCTTATAAAATGCCATGTTTGAGCTCTCAGATGCCGTCTTGCATCAAGTTTGGGCATGGAGAAGCAAAGGCCCTAGTAGGACTTATATCAATAAGGCTGCTGAAATTAATTTGCGCAAGGCATTGCTCAGAAAGAGAGGACCAGTCGTATTTCAGGCTGGGATTCAGCTCTGTTTTGCAGTGCTCACTGGTACAACTTTAAATGCATCCTCACTCTAGCCCCAGGTTTAAAAACCTCTTTGTAAAAGACAGTGAACTAAATTAATCTGTTCCCTGCTGACCCATACATCCTTGCTGGTCCTTTAAGCAGAGATCATTCAAGTTTCCTGGGTCCCAAAAGGTAGGTTTCATTATGTGCATGTGTCACAGTCGGATAACCTAAAGCAGAAAGCAGCTAAACAGAAGCCAAGTCCTACAGTGAGAGAATCACATACCTCAATCCTCAGCACATCTGCCAAGCAAAAGCAGAAATGTGACCAGTAGAGCCTAAAAGTTTACGCAGGCCTTTGGAAAGGAAAGATGAAAAGACAGGTTCTTCACTTTGCTTTGTGAAACAAAAGCAAAGACTAAAGGGGAGATGGGGGGAGAAAGCTTGTACACAGTGACTGGTAAGGGAAGAAACAGAAAATATACTGTGCACTGCTCTTGTCAGCTGACATCAGTCAGGATGGTTATTATCAGCTTAGCATCTCATCTGGAAAGTTTTGACTAACTGAATTTGGTTTTTTTGACAGGAAGTCTAGCTCTTACCCCAATTCAATGGCTGGAATTTCTTGAAGCACTGTGATGTTAGGGCAAAGTAACACTACAGCCCCGAGGGCAGCATTACGAGAAACACAATATGTGGTCACGCAGTGCTTTCTAAAAGCATTCAGTCACAGCCCGGGGGCCAGTATCACCACCAAGCAGCTCCAGCTTCTTCTCTGCTTTAGTTATTGCTCTTCACTGCATTCTGTACAAATATACAGGTCTGGCTTCCTTCTTTCACTAGGGCAGAAGGTCCTCCTCAGAGGGAGGATCTCTCCTGAGCTAGCTAAAGTCTTTACAACAGTATAAAACATTCAGGCCTCAGAGATAAATCAACTCCTGTACATAAAATATCTTTCACAAAAATATAGCCTTCAGGAAGCACAGTAGACGTACATTCACTTTTTGCATGGTTTCATAAATCTTCCATCCTGGCTTATAGCATTTCTTTGTGACAGGTAGTGAGATAACACCAGGGGTTACAAATTCCAAGAGGAGCTGGAGCTTCGTCCCATTGAAAACTATGGCAAAATCCACATTACTTTTGAAGAAACTGGAATTTCTCCCTCGATACTGTTAAAAGCCAGCTTTCACTTGGTCTCTCTTGAGATGAGTTCTGTGGGTCTTCTATGATACAGAAACTTATACAAAAATATATATTATTCTTTACTTTTGTGCATCTAGCTGTTAGGTTTCTTTAAGCTGAATCGACTTGCAAATTTTCTGAGTCTCCTACTGACTTCTGACAATGTTTTAATATCCAGCACAACTGATTCAAACAAGATCAGGCTGACAGATAAACCTAGGAAATACTTTATAAATCACGCACCTTTCATAGACTACTTTGCACGTTTACAAAGGCTACGATCATATCACAATCCATGTAGGATTTGATTAGCCAATTCTTATTTTGCACTGTGATATGCATCCAAATTAGGACAGAGAGCTCCCACCTCTCATGCAAGCAGTGAAAAGTGATGTCAGCCGTGGCTGGGTAGAAGAGTAGAGAGGGGATGGTAGAAACAGCCCTTGTGCATACTCCTTATGACCTGTGCAGCCCCCAGAAACCACAGGGCTCTGCTCGTGGACAAAGCTCACAAAAGAGGGAAGAACATGCCAAGACATGAGAGCTGCAGCTACCCTCCATGACATGTTCTAAACTGGGAAGCACTCCCAGTAGGAAATGCCTGCAGCAATCCATACTGAGGCATTAGCCTTCCCCCCAGAGCCTGTGTACGTGAGTGCAAGTACATGCTCATATTTCTTACCCTAAAGGAAGAATTTTGCTTCATAGTTGCACAGAGGGTTTGGCTGTTACCAGAAGAGCCCACCAGCCCTGCAGCTTTGCTCAGGGTCCCTCGCAACAGCCAGATCATCTGTCCCAGTGTCTTAAAACCCTGCCAGAGTTACTCTACTCAGGTTTATCATTCTCTGAATTATTTTGCTGTGACTGGCTTTAACATCCACGAAAGCAAGACTGTGAAACCTGGCACAACAGGATCAGACCCCACACAAATTACAGTGCGCCCACAGATCTGCTCCCACAGCTCAGCCCTGGCCTGCGGCACCCCTGCTGCCTCACTCCTACCTGTCAGAAACCCTGGGCTTGTATGCACCCTGCACGCGTGACCAAATGGCTCACCTCTAGGATGAATGGAGCATATCAACAAGTAAAATAAATCTACTGCTGTCCTATCAGCCAGCTTGAGCAGAAAGAAATGATGCAAAGTAGTACCAGGCAGCACAGTACAATTTCTGTAACAAGCTTCATAGATGGCTTCACAAGAGGCTTTGCAGTCAAAAGCTAAAGAAAACAGGAAGGTTTCAAATGAGTTACAAAAGCAGGAAATGAGTCAGCCCTGAGCAGGAGGGACAGCAAGCAGCAGCCCCTGCTGCTCCAGACACCCCGCCACAGGACACAGACCCAGACGTCCAGAACCAGAGTGAAGCTGAGAGCAGAGAGTGCCAGCAGGGCAGGAACAGAGAGGAAAAGGGACCCTCCTTCACCAACCGCAGCCCAAAGGAGGGAAGATTTTCTCCATGCAGAGGACTGTCTTCTAACCAGTTTTCCTTCTCCTGGTAGAAGCAGCCTGACCACCAAGCCACCAGATCATCCCCTGGCTGTCCAGGCACACCAAAGCCTCCTGTGCACTTCTGCTCACAAGGAGCTGCTAAGGAGAGTCTTCCAGCATAACTCAGCTGCGAACAGGATTTCAAGCCCCCTCAAGCATCTTGAAACCTGAACACTGGCCTCTCATGTGCCCAGACAAGTACTGTGCTATTTGGAATAGAAACACCACACCAACTCCTCCTCCTCAACTGCCATCCTACTCTGCCTGTCTCCCACCTGAGAAGAAATCTCGCTGTCACATCAGCCTCCACAGAACAAGTAGGACAAGGAGCATCCTAGTGGGGCTTAGGCATAAACGAGGCTCTAGCTGCTTGCCTAAAAACACATACTTAGCAGAGAAGTCATCTGGAGTAAACCAAAGAGCCATAAGCCATCAATGCTGCTGCAGCTCAGCAGCATTAGGGCAGGAGCTCTGTGGAGCTGCATTTTGGGGACAGGTACAGAAGAAGCCCAAATCCTTTTGTAGGTGTACCTCCAGGCACACAAATGACATCTAAACATAGAACCTGGGTTCTGAAGTCACACCAACAGCTTTGAAAATGATACTCTGGGTATTTGACAGTACTGCCTGTCACATACTTGCATTCCCAGTTGCGGCACCAGGAAATACTGCTCAGCTGCTAAGCCTGGACAGACAGGTGAGCACTGAGCCTCCAGACTGGTAACAAATTCCTACCAGCTTCTGCAGGCCCTGTATAGGGCAAAACAGTTAAAGAATCAGCTGCTGCACAGGTAGTGCATCAGGTTCCTAATATGCTGGCCTCTGTTTCAAACATACTGTTGAAGTTATTAGGAGGACAAATAATTTTTTGCTTTCTGTATTACCAAGGAAAACAGAATTCCAACAGGGAAAAATAAAAGATAAATCTAGAAGACAGAGAGAACTGGCTGAGTTCCAGCACTAGTCCCTTATCTATCTGTTTCTTCTGAGAACAATCTTCTATAAAGCATCAAACCATTGTAGCAGAAGACTTAAGAGGCAGAGTATATTCACATACACCAGGCTGGGGAACAAGAACACAACTGGAGTAGAATATAAGCTTCCTCAAGGCAATTAAATTTCAATGCAAAGCATTTCAAGATCCTTCTGAGTTTCAAAAGAAACTCAGAGTAAGGCATGGGAAGATAGGCACATAAGAACAAAACACTTCAGAGAAAGCTTTACTAACAGTGAAAGAAGTTGTTGAGAACTTCTTATCTGAAAAAAAAAAAAAAGACTGCAGCAACACTGGGTAGAAGGTAACAAGCAAAATCCAGCACCTAGTTGCAACTCGCATGTTTTGAACAACTTCCAGTAGAATAATTATTGTTAGAAAAGTACTGTGCTGTTGGAATCAATTTCCGCCCGGAATGTTTTCATTTTGATTTTGACTTTTTTCTCTCAATGTGCTTTGGTAGGCCAGCACGATTCTGGAACCAGGGGACATTGCATTTACAAAGTGAAGTTTTATTCCTAAGTTTTACAGAGTAAGATTTTATAAGTCAGCTTTGGAATTAGAAATCAGAGTTTCATAAGAATAGGACACTTTAACTGATGATGTAAAATACCTAAAAAGAATTTATAAGCTCTTTCACAAAATCCAGGAGATGAAACATAATAGGTTCTATTCCAAGCACAGGATCATGCAGCTGCTAAAAACAGCTCTCAAGAGTTGTGTATTTTTTATGAGAGAAAGTGATGGGCAAGGCCTAGGCAATACCTAAACAGCCTTAGGAAGAAAAACACATGGATGAAGCTTTCAGCTGAAAAGATGTTCAGAGCAAAGAAACTGTAACTCCCTGTTTGCTGCTGGATATGTTTTAGATGAACAGAAGTTGGTATATTCCCTGAAAATAAACAGAATGCATCAGAGAAAATCACAACTTATTTCTCCTGCTTGGAATCACCACAAGCAGTGGGTACAGAGAACCTCCATCCTGGCAAATAAGACTTTTTAAAGGAATTTGCTGCTATGCTGAATGAAATACAAAACACCTGAAATAATAGATTCTGGCAGCACTTTGTATTGATTAAAGAACAAGATGATAGGTTAGCTGAACATGATGTTAGTTTGTTGAATCCTGAAGCTGGAACAGTCTTGCTCAGCTGGCTTACAGGAAACTGAAGCCAAACAACCACTGATCCAAGCTTGCTTTTGTTGTTTGGTTTGGGGTTTTATCTTATTCCAAAATCAAGTCATAGACACTTTGCAAAACCTTCAGACCCCAGTGGGGACCTGTTCACGTGGACTTCTCGTACCTGCCCAAGCTGCTTCTGGAGGAAGGCTGGCCCATTATTCACCCCACAGGCTGGAGAACTGCTGTTGCTCTGCAGAGCAGTACGAGCCTGCAGGGACCTGTGGTTGGGATTTCCCTGAAACAGTCCCAGGGACATCCCTCGCTGCAGGGACAGGCATACGTTGGGTTTGTGTCTCTGTGGATAGCTGGGAGTTTACCAGAGAAAGAAGAACAGGATGATTTGCACTTCATATCCTTGGGGACTCTGCTGGCACAGCTCCTGAGGTGCGTGCTCACACTGCAGCCGGAAAAAAAAACACTGTGGGGAATGGGAATGCTTCCAGGGATTTTTGCTTAAACTCACTAATATCCAGTATCTGGGCAGCAGCATCTTGCTTGGATGTCAGAAGAAATCTGGCCCTTGCACAGCTTCTCTCAGTGCTGCTCCCTACACTGTAGCTGCATCCCGCATCCCGGCTGCCGTTCAGCGCCCCAGGCAGCCCCGCAAGGAGAGGAGCTCACGGCACACGCCTGTCGGGCCCGATCCGCGCTTTCGGGCATCGGGGCTCCCTCTGGTGGCTCAGCGGGCCAGAAAGGGCCGGCTGACAGGAAAACTGGCGACCAGAAGCCTCATCCTCGTCTCTTCACAGCACCTACACTGAAGCCCCTCAGATGCCATTCCCGAGGTCTCTGCATTCTTCCACATCCACCCTCTGCATGACCATCCACGGTGATAACTCGCTCTCTTGACCAGTAAAGCTTGTTGTCCTCAAGTAACCTAAATCGTGTCATCAGCCCTTTGTCCTCATCCTTCAAAGCTCCCACCTTGACTTTTTCATTTTCACTCAGGGTCTGGCTCTGCCATCCTCTGGTGACTTGTTTGAATAGCAGTGTGGCAAGTTCAGCATCTCCCCCGGCAGCAGATGCCCTCTCTGCCTTGGGACTCCTGTGTCGATGCATGTATTGTTGGCATTATAGTAATTATAAACAATTAACTTTGCAATAACTACATACAACCATGTCCATGTTTAAATTCACATTACCTTCTACGTCCGTGGATGAAGGCTGGATTTACACAGCACTGAGTTCACAACCACCCTGCAATAAGAAGGGTCTTTGCTTTCCCCACAGGCAGCAGCCTGGAAGGAAGGATCTTTCCTCCAGAAAGGTAGCCTTGTCCTTCATGCCACCACAGCAAAGGGCTGCCCATCCCAGAAGGACGAGGTCTTTTTCTCCTGCTAGCATCAGGAGCTCCCACCTCATTGATGTGGTGAGGAGAGTCCAGTACTCCGAGTCCCACCTCCCCAGTTCAACCACTTCCAGGTATGGTGAGGGGCTGCCAGTGTCAGCCCTGGCACAACTCTTTGCTGTTAGTGTGGCGACATCCAGTTCTGCCTTCACGGCAGAGAGTTCACCCCATGGGCTTTCTCACCACACGTGCAGTATTAAATTGAGGATTTTAACTAGTTTTCAATCCACAGCAGGCAACAGGGGAAAAAAAGCACCAGAAAAATGGCAGGTCCCACCAGTACTGCTTAGACTCACTCTGCAGAGACTTTGTGCAGCAGTTTGTTTTTTGAAACATGCCATTACTTTGTGAAGGAAAGGCCAGGACTAAGGGTAGGATCCCCAAAGCAGTACTTAAGCCTGATTCAGGAGAACGCAAAATCCCACACAAGTGCAACACATCCCACAGGTACCAACAACACTGAGGCTGCAGTCCAAGAAGAAACACCTTGGAAGAAGCATCCCCCAGCTCCACACACCATCAGGAAGCCTCAGCCAGGAGCTGCCCAGCCCACAGTCTCTCCCAGTGCTGGCAGTGCTCTCCTCCAACACTCACAGAGGGGAAAAAAAGACCAGACAGAAGCAGGCTCTGCAGCGAGGGAGAGGACAATGGTGTGAGGACAATGGCATGCAAGCCCATGAGGTCTAGTCAGGCAAAAGGGAGCTTAGATGTGGCCGCATAAGCCGCAGTTATCCTCTCCTGACTGCAGCAACTTTGAAATGCCTGTTTTTATTCAGTGCTCTCTGCAGATTCTGCTCTTGGAAATTGACTGAACTAGGAAAGATTAAGATGTGGTCTCTAGGAAACACTGGAGCAGCTCCCCACAGGGTTGTTGAGCACCCCAGTGAAGGCAGGGCTCAGCCAAGGCTGCAGTGCTGTGAAAGGCTGGGTTTACAGCACACAGCTTAAGGTAGCAGTTATCTTGCGCTTTGCAAAGTTATATGCACAAAGCACATGCCTGCCCTCAGATCCCAACCAGTTACTAAATATATGTTGTGCCTATAAACCATATATAAACCTCATTATAGAGATGTTGATCTGATTGGTGCCTGTGTCTCCTGGAGTGCAGCAAGCACCACTTCAGGGCTAGAGGGACATTATTGTATTTCTCTACAGGACTTTGATAACACTAATAAAACTACAGTGAATCCAAAAGTTAAATGATTCATGGCTTTGCTAACCCTAGAGAGACCAATTGCCTCCAGGCTTCTAATTGCTGTTCTTTTTAAACAACAAAAGACAAAAATGCCCTTGGCTGATATGCTATTCCCTGTAGTCACAGGATAAAGGCACGCCAAATTCCTTCGTGCTGACTCTGATCCTCCATTTCACATTAATGAAGCAAAGAAACCCATTACAGCTGCTTGCACTGTGCCTGGTGCACCAAAGGCAAACACCATCACACCACAGCTGCCAGGCTGCAGGAGTGAGAAGCTGTAATACATGCTGTTACCATGGTGCCACCCGCTGCCAGAGCATTACAAATAGTATGAGTAATCTGATGTGCACTGAAGTAATTTTACTCAGCCTGCTAAGAGATTATTTTTATATGAATCTCCAAGTACTCCTTACAGAAATTCAGGTAAGGGTTTTAAGTGATTCTCACAGCCAGAAGGCTGTCAAATAAGATGCTTTACCGAATGATAACCAAATAAAAAGCTATCTCCTCTGTGTACTTGGTTACAATCCAGATTTCCCAATCATGCTACACAGTCACACTTGCCCACTAAGGCTCATTCAAACTGAAAACAAGATGCCAGCCAAGCATTTGTTTTCATCAGAGCCATGCATTTAAAATCCCAAATACCTCAGATCTTTGCAGGAAGCATAAACTGATCGAGCAAGTAAAGCAAAACATTAGAAGCATTTTTAAACAGGACTTGTGCTGTGCTCAGACACCATTTTGCATCTATTGCTGACAATACCCCAACAGAAAATAGGACTCTGAGTATAAAAAGCAGCGTGTGTTATATCAACATTAAAACAGTTAAGAAAGGTGATTTTGCAGTCACCATAGAAGTCAGTGTTAACACCTCACTGAAAGGACATGAAGTAGTACAAAATTCCCAGCAGCCAGGCTCCCTGCATCTCAGAAAGCCAGCACTTGACAGGCTGGCAGGGGCTAGTTTTGCTGCCCTAAGGCTAAGAGAGTTTACATCCTTTAAGTAGGAGACTATGCTTTTGTGACTGTGATCTCCTCGAGCCACTGCAGGTAGGAAGCTCACGCCACAGATTGAGTCTCTTCACAGCTTTGTCCACATGCGTGTCACAGGAACCTGCATTTCCCTTTAAGCCCAGCTGCCCAAGTTGCAAAGTACATGAAATGGGAAAAATAAAAGCCAGCTGAAACAACTGTATCTTTCTGACAAATGTTTACAAAATAAAGCTTTGTAAAAGCAAAACCTTGGACCTGCATTAACAAGAAACTCCAATGAGAACAAAAAAGCCCCAGGGAAAGTAGACTACTGCAGGAAACAAATATTTCCAGTCACCTAAAATTTGGTGCAGGGAATTAACACAAAATTGAAGTTAACTTCATCATTCTTCTGCTACAGAGACCTTCTTAACTCCGGGTTTTGTCGTGAATGTATTATGTGCTCGATCACAGCAAATATTTTAAATAATTATTTTTACTATGATGAACTTCCATAATACAAAGCACTGACTAGCGTCCCTCCCCAGAAAAGATGTCTGTTTGTACATAGTTACAGTCTACATTTATGTTGATTTAGCATCATATCCTTATGGTAACTCATACCACACTATCTGCTGTTTTGCATTACAATGACTATTTTTACCTGTGTGGCTGCATAACAAGCAGCCATGTGATGGCACTGTGTAACCAGTTTCAGTGCCTTAGTTACAAGCATTTTTCTGTAAAATGAGACTTGGATTCTTTTCTCCCAGCTTGTCTGAACTGGCAAAGACAAAGTCAAAGGAAGATGCATTTAATCATTTTTATAGTTACTATGACTTAATTCCTGTAGCTGGTAGACTATACCCATCAAAATTTGATCTCAGCTTAGACAGCAAAGTTACTTCAGAATAAAAAAAAAATATTAAAATGCAATTAAGAATCAGCCAAAACATGAAATCTCTGTATAGAATTTCCTAAACTGGATGGTTTTTTGCATGGTTGGTTTGCTATTCCTCTGAATTCTTTGAAATTTCACGTGCGAAACAAGAGACAAAGACCAGCTGTTGTATAATTCATTACAAATTTCACACTTAGGCCAATTCCCTGATAGGTTTGAGGAAGAAACACAATGAATGTCTGTTTTCACTTCACCAGATGTCTGATAACTCAGAAGCAGCAACAACAAATTCTCATCATAATAGACTGAAGGTCAAAATCTGCAACAGTACAATTCCCAGAAGGCCTTGTCTACCTCCTGATAAGTAAAGAGCATCAAGGAAGCAAAGCACATCTCAAGGAAACATCCAAAACTAGAAAACTGTGAAAATAGGTATTCTCTACTCTGCCCTCATCCTTTTAAAGGCTAAAAGGAGTCTTCATTGCTTATGTCATCACAGCAGGGCAAATGCATTCCCTGCAGCACCTGCCAGTCAGCCAGCACACTGGAGAACACAGGCTCCTTCACCACCCGCCTTTTTAGGTTTCCTAGAAACAGCAGGATGAAAGGAGTATGCTTACACATTCATCTCTCATCTTCAGACTCAGGCTGCAGCCATGGTGCAGCTCCAAGCAGCACAACTGTGGGATGCAGCACTAGCCCATACCAAGCTAACCCCACTTTCGTTTTTAGTTCATTTTGCAATCATTAAAGCCTATTTCTTGTTAGTTCAGACACTACGCTAAGTGTGAGCTGGCCACTGCTTGCAGCTACATAGTGCCACAGTGTACTAATGGCACAGGCAATGCCTCCTGTTCAGAGCTCAGGTGTGTCATGGAAGACCAGAAAGGCCTACCTCAGCAAGGTAGAAGTCTCAGCAAGGTACCTAGTCTAGTCATTAGGTATTAACTCCTGGATATGGTTCACAACAGTGTGTTATAGTCCTGCTTAGAAGCTTATCCAGACTCTGCTTTAGCTGCCTGTTGGAAAGCCTGCTTCTCAAAGCACTCTATTGCTACCTATACCTTGCATCTATCAAAAAGGGACACATCCAGTATTACACAGGTTAAATTAACTTTTATTAAAACAGTTATATGAAATTTGAACTCAATAGAAGCTTCAGAATATGCACTAAAGGTCATAATTTGGAGGTGGCATGTCAATGATCTCATCCAGAGTAGCAAGAAAGTCAGACGTTGATTGCAGCAAGTCTGAAAGTAAGAAACAGAGGAAATCAGTTTCTCATGAAGCCCAGAATTTATGCTAACAAACTAGCTTCCAGTGGATTAGCATAAGCCTCTCAAATGACTAACAGAAATACTGTTTGATTGCATATGCCAATTCCACCTAACTGATCAGTTAGCAATGTACTGTGAGAGGTTGCTCAGCAACATCACTTTGAGACCACTGTCAGTACTAGTAGAATTGAGCAGTTAAATTCAGCTTGACTATACACCAAAAGCTCTTTGATACTACTGTGATGTTCTGGTAGTTAAGACAGCAGTGGTCACCACCACAGCAAACTGGCTTCCCTTCGAACCACCAATGAGCAGTGTGTGTACTGAAAATCATGCTATGTTTCCACTTACTAGACTCCCATGAAATATCTTTGATCTTCACAGGTGAAGGAACCATGTTCACACGTCTATCGTATGTCCTTTCAAATATCATTAGGGGAACACCACACAGGTTGATATTGCTTACTTTGTGCTCTTCAGGAAGATCAAAACTCTCAAAATCTGTTTGAGAAAGATACACTAATTTACTAACAGTGTACAGTAGCAGTAGCCTGGGAAGATGCAAATTCTCCTAGGTTAAATGAAGTATGAGCAGGTCTAAAACAGCACAACCCATATAACCCAATAGTTTCCTCTTATGGGGTATTTATTTGCAGTTAGACCTTAGCTGTCCATAAAATCCAATACACTAGCACTTATCAAAAGACTAGACTGCATAACAACTGCTAATGTAAAGCATGAGCTTAAGTAGTTTCTTTCCCATCACAACACTAAATTAAATTCATCAAGCTCAGCATGTATGTTCTACCAACACTGAAGCAGTCTTTGGTACAGTAGATTTTGCACACCCATGTTCAGGTGAACTGGATAGTTCAAGGACAAAGGAAACACTGAAGGACTGAGATATATATGCAATGGGGCATACTATTTTTTCAAAACTTTAAAAGCTTTATCTTCAACTATTATATCCT
>NW_008597538.1:0-2511 GCF_000691845.1 Merops nubicus | reverse complement strand
AGGAATCTCTTAATTTGCAGTTTATGCCATCTTGGCATATACTCTTAAGAGAAGTCTGTTCCTCGGTACTGCTAAAGTCAAAGTATTCCTTTGAATACTTGTCACCTTGTTGCCCCTTAATGCATAGTTATTTGACCATAAGAGACATGGTTATTTGGAACTAGTTTTCTGCCATCATAATAATGAATTCAGACTACTACATATCTGGAGCACAGCTATTGCAGCTAGAAATGAGATGGTATTTCAGAAATGGGAAGCACCCTTACATTTAAGAAAGGACTCCAGAGAAATGCAGCGTAGCTCATTTGCCACAATAGCTTGGCTAAAGTCTTACAACAACATCAACAGTCATGAAAGCCTGATTGTTCATTTTCATAATTATACCAATAGTTCATACCTCGAGGATCGAAAGGAAACATTTTTTCTATTTCTGGCCAGTCTTCTTCAGACACTGCATCACAGCTTTCTAATCCAGCAGTCTTCTCAGTAGTCTTAAAAAGAAGTAGTCATTATTTGAGCTACTGTAGTTTCTAATTGTAGTACCCTTGTAGTGGCTTCCTTGTGCCATACAGGTCTACAGACAAGCACACCTGCAATGCAGTCCAATACCTTCAGCACAAATAAGCTGCAGGTGGGAAAACAGTTCAGCCAAGTTTATGTAGTGCAGTATTATACAGAGCAGAAACAAACCACTGCACATTTAGGCTCATAATACTAAGCTCCTGAAATTCATCATGTGAACAAGATACTAACTCAGACTTTTTCCCTAGAGCTACTGCTTTGCCATTGGGTATCCCCTAATCTGTTGTACTCCTGTGACTATGTAGGTGTAGTATTTTTGTCTAAGATAGTTATTTTTCTTCTTAGTAGCTCACCATGTTTTGGATTCATGATGAAAATAGTGTTGATAGCAAGTTCTTTCAGCTATTGCTGAGCACTGTTTACACAGCATCAAGGCCTTTCCTGCTTCTCATAACTCCACCAGTGAGCAGTCCAGTGGTGCACAAGATGTTGGGAGAGGGCACAGCTGACCCAAACTGACCAGATATTCCAAATCATAATATCATGATAAACACTGAAAACTGGTGGGAAAACTTGCAAGGGTTGACACTGGTCAGGGTCTGGCAAAGCTTCAGTCAGCTACTGGTCAGAAACTATTTTTTTTTTTTCTTCTTTGAAAGTTTATTAAGTTACCTTAATCTCAACCCATGAGTTTTCTAAATTTGTCCTTCTAATTTTCTCTTCCTTCCTACTGAGGGGGAGTGAGCAAGCAGCTGTGCGGTGGTTAGCTGCCTGCCAGGGTTGAGGCACAAAAGCTATTCATTCCCCCACTGCAGAAGTGTTTTACTCACTTTGTTTGCTGTGCTAGGCTGATTTTTGTGTCTTGTCTTTTCCACCTTGCTCGTGACTCCTTCAGTTCCATTCACATTTCCAAGAGCCTTTCTGATAGAGTGAGATGCAGCTGGAGAGATACTGATTGTTTTTTTAGGAAGTGGAGTGTTAACTTGTGTTCTTTCAGGTAAGACTTTTGCTGGAGTGAGGGAAAGAAAAAAAGCACATAGACCCTAAGGTTTGCTTCAGGAAGTGCACATGCTGGAAATCTTGTTATCATAAAAATCATTGTTCAGTATTTATAACTTAGAACATAACTCCCATCTACGACAAAAAAATTATTTTCATCTTTAGAGTAATTGATAGGTTAAGTAGATAAAAAACCAAAAAAATATTACTATTCAAATCAATGAATAACAAAATGGGATTTATGCACTCCACTTGGCCCCTTCCTGGCTTAGGGCAGCATATACGCACAAGATGCAGAAGGGAGTCTCAGCTGATTCTTCGCAGCACCAACTTCACCATTCTCCTTATCGATAAAGATTAGCGTTGCCATCTTCAGGTGATGAGACCACTCTGGAAAGTCCATGCAGGAAAAAGAGGAAATCACTCTTGTCATTTCTTCCACCACAACACTTTTTAAATAAAACCACATTAAAAACAACATAGCTGCCATGTGCTGGTCCCTAGAGGAGGGAGAACAAACCCACATTTTACACATCCCATAATAGTTTGGCTACAGACCCTTACATTTGAAGGCCTTACTAGCATACACACCAGATTCATAGTCCTAAAGGAGCTTGTATGAGTTTAGGAAAGCAGCAAGGTATCACTACACAGAAAGCTCTAATACCTTTGGTTTACTTTACCACTTCTTTGTAATGTTTAACAGCTTCCTCAGTACAGAGGAGAGCATAACAACCCAGTCCTTAGCTCAGCCTGTAGCACTTAAACAGCCAACACCAGTTACTTCGCTAGCAGAGACACCTCGTCACCAGAAAGAAAAAAACCATTAGAGAACACCATACAAATGAGGAAGCCTGGAGAAAAAAAAAAAACCTGCTTTTAATTGGCACAGCAAGAGCACAAAGTCACAGCAAGACTTACTGCCGCAGAGGTCAGCACGTCTTGGTCACAGCAGCTCCAGGAGCCCCTTCCCCGGACGCTCAGGGGACG
>NW_008597537.1:13022-26431 GCF_000691845.1 Merops nubicus | reverse complement strand
AAAAAATATTAATATATTAATATTATATCAATATTAAAAAAATCCAGCTAGATCCTCTTTATTTCAATTTATGTCCACTGTGTCTTGCCCTCTCTACTATTCACTATTGTGAAGAACCTGGCTCTAGCTTCTTGATGACCTCCTCCCAGGCACCGGAAGGATGCTATTAGGTCCTCTTGAAACTGCCTCTTCTCCAGGTTTAAGAAGTCCAGATCCCTCAGCCTCTCCTCACACAGCAAGTGTTCCAGCCCCCAGCCATCTTGGTGGCTCTCCACTGAACTCACTCCAGCTTGTTCATGCTTTTCTTGTAGTGCAGAGTCCAAGACAGGAAGCGGTGTTCTAGATATGGTCTAAAGAATGCCACATTAAGGGGAATAATCCTTTTCCTTTCCTCAATCTGTTAATACAGCCCAGGATACTTCACCCTCTTTGCTGCCAAGGCATGCTACTAACTTAGGCTCAAGTTTCTGACAGTGAAATCTTTAGATCTCTTTCCAGAGAGCTTCTCTTCAGACAGTACAGCTGCAAGAAAGTCTTCCTTTGCAGATGGAGAACGTTGCATCTGTTTTTAGAATTTCATGAGGTTCCTGTTGTCCCATTCCTCTAGCCTATTAGGTCTCACCAAATGGCAGCTCTGTGTATCATCTGGTTCCCCTCAATTTGGTGTCAGCTGCAAACTTGACAAGTGAACCTTGTCGCCTCTTCTGGTTCATTGGGAAATATATTGAAAAGGACAGGTCTTTGGACAGACCTCTACAGTACTCTACATTCACTGGCCTCCAGGTGAAGTATGACTCATTAACCATTGCCCTCTGAGGCTGATCATTCAATCATTTTTTCCACTTGTCTTGTCCACCCATCCAGACTGAAGTATCTTAACTTGGAAGCAAGAATATTGTGAGAGACGGAGCTGAAGGCCTCACAAAAACTGGAAGTAAATGTCTCCCACTGTTCTCCCCTTATCCACAAATGCACAGGAAAGCTAACAGGTCTGTAAGTAGAGCATCCTCCAACCATAAAATTAAGAGCTGTATGATAAACCATGTGACCAAGTGTTAACATAATATCCACTAGCAAAAACCGTATGTTAAGAAAGCAGAAAAACAACTGCTTCATAAGCTGAAATCTCTCACTGTGAGATACGTAAATATGACACAATTGTAGTGGTTTAGGTGACAAATTATTCCTTCTGCAAACTGTTGTAAAAAGTAGAAACTACTTTTGATGCAGGAGCAAACCATTCACAAAGCCAGCTGCATCCTGAATCAAAGAGCAACCAATAGTAACTGCAATATATTGATATCAAACCTCTTCAGAATTACAAAAAAATACATTCTTATGAATTTACATTTCACAAAAGTAAGCTACACAAAAATGAAGAGGATAGTTAAAAGGAGCATCTCAAAGTGTAAATGCTTGCACATGATGGGGATCATCTGCAAAATCATTATGAGCTTGTATGAGCTCACAGTAAACACACATCACTTATTAAAAACAAGCAAGCAAAAACAATAAAAAAGCCTCAGAAAAGCCAGTATGATTAAAAACAGCATTGGAGAAGGCTATTTTAGGTTTAAAAGCATATTTTAAAAGTGGATGTTGCTCTTAACCAGTTAAAATGTGGTTGGGGAAGACTCCCCATAAGCGTTAGCTAGATAACTGGAAATTGTAAAAACAAAACAAACCAAAAACATAACAAAAATAAGTTTTAAAACCAACTTTTCAGTAACTCTCTCAATTAGCAATTAAAATCTGCTCCAAGAACAAGCATGAAGATATGAAAGAATCAGTAGGGTAAATATGTAATTGACTTCTGAAAGAAGAGCTCAAACATAAGTACCAGAAAAGCTCCATTGACTGGGGTCCCCCCCATCATGCTCCCTATAGGAGAGCTGATGGAAGTTGCCACAACAGACTTTCTCTAGATGGGTTGAACAGAGAAAGCATTTTAAGTAATCATTAGGAGAAGAAAATCTAGATAAAGCCATTAACAAGTCATCAGGATCAGACAGTACTTACTGAAATTTCCAAAGTAAGATATGAAACCAATGATCTAAGAACAGTGGTGTGAAATTTATTCCTTGAAACTGCTCTATAAAGACAGCAATGACAGAGTCAAATATTATATCATTTAAACAAACAGCTTTCTGGAAGCAGTCAGGGAATTTTGGTACAGATAAGTCAGGCTTGCATCAAAGCAAGCAGTTTATAACAAAATCAGCAAGACTAAGCATATGGCTAAATGTAAGGGAAGAGCCAACAGCTTTTGTAGAGGGAAGTCATTACTACTAGTAGTACGTGAAGGACTGATAAACAGCTCCTTAAGTGTGATTTTAAGTGACAGAACAGATTTGAGTATTCAAGAAGTTTGGACATGTTACCTAACAAAAGGCAAGGAATCTCCCAAACAAACTGTGCCAACAGAGGACAAAAGGGAATGCCCTCACAGAATTGAATAACTTGTTAAAACAAAGCCAAACAAAGCAGAAATAAAAAGTTTTTCATATGACAGCTTTTGCCAGTAGAGTTCCTTAAGGGTCAGTGTGGTTCAGCACATCTAAGGTGTAGAGAGATACTTCAAAAAAGTCAAGAGGTGCAATAAAAAATAAATCTGATCAAAAAGCATAAATAATTGACGGATAAAATTGCATGTAAATCCAAAAGAAAGCACAGAGAAAATGAAATTACACAATTAGACGCAATGAATGATACTAGTTCTGTTAGTAGTTGGGGGGAAAAAACAGAATCATCATACATTGTTCTCTGAATCCATCAGTTAAAATCCCAATAGTGGTCAAAAAGACAAATCTAAGGCTAGGATCATCAGGAAATGATGGAAGAAAAACTAAAAAAAGAACATCACTGTGCCACTAGTATCAGTGTTTTTGAATACTGTACACCATTCTCGTAATTCTTCTTCAACATCTTAAAAGTGTGAACACAGAGTCAGAAAAGATACAGAAAAGACAAAGACTAGTATCTTTGGTATGGGTTAGCATCCAGATACAGAACAAATAAACCAAACAACAACATGACAGAAAGTTAGGTTAACTAGGTTTACTGTTCCTAGCTTTGAACCTACAACCAAAAGAACCAGTAAACTTTTAAAAGCTGCAGCCTCAAAACGAGAACATTAACTTTTACTCATTACCAAAACAAATTCAACTGGAAATGTCAAAAAAATAAATCATTATATCAGATATGTCTCCCAATTCAGCAATAAAGCAAAGCAGACTGGACTGATGTGCTCAGATGAGAGGTTAAAGTTTAAGACCACAGCGGAGAAAGCCAAAGAAAGTGAATGCAGTTATCTGCATACCCTCAAAGTATGTGTGTTGCAGGAGGCAACAAAAGCACAGCTTTCTCCTGATGGTGACATTACAACTTTCAAAAGTTTATAAGCAAATATTTTCATTTACTTGATGTCAACTCAAGAGTTCAGTTAATATCCTTTAGAAAAGGGCATTGGCTGGTATATTCCATGAGTTGCACTGTGTCGAATATGCCAACACCTCCATGGACGACAAAGCTGTAGAACATGTCTTTTCAAGCTCCTAACAAGGGAGTTTAATACACAGTAGGCTCTAACCACGGCCTGGGACTTGTTAGGGAAGACAATTCTTTAAATAGGTAACTTGCAAAAGTAAGTTGAATATTGATATTTCATAAATATATACAGGATAAAGCACAGTTCTAATGAAAACATGTAATTCGGTAGCCAAGCAATTAATACGAGAAATTAAGTGTATTTGCACGCTTCTGCTCTGAGTGTGAGTCTCTCCCATTTTATAAGACTTACATGTTAATAGAGCTAAAAATCAGTTCTTGCAGCTGGTATGTTGATACCTTTATTGCTACACAGCAGGGTACTAGTCTCTTGCAAAGGTAGACTTCTAATAAATAGTTGTCAACAAGTCTATGCATGACTGTACTCATATAACAAATAGTAAAGAAACAGGTTTTTGAACTTAATGCCAGCAAAATATCATGTATCTAATCCATGAAAGAATTGCAGACCTCAACACTGCTATTATTTTTTTATCCATACCATTTATTTTTTGGTTTGCTCCTCAGCTTTCTTTAAACTTAACAATCAATGGTACTTACCACTGATACTTCATGACTAACAAGTCTCTACATTTATATAATAGGAACTATTTTTATTTTTAAATTATCTACATATTGTACCACATTTGCAAAAAATATAAATATCCGGAAACATTACTAGCAAAATTAAATACGCTCTTAGTGGCATGTAACTTGCTTAAGTCCTCTGAAATGTCTGCATCTAAATTTTAGAGTTGCTCATCAAGTGCAGCTCTTTTTTGTCAATGAGAAAAAATGAATGACTGCAACTGCTTCCTAAGAGTAAAACTAGGACTAAAAGTCCTTGCATTAAAAAAAACAAACCCAAGCCAAGCCACACACCACAGGAACACCAAAACCACTACCTTGTCCTCTCCCCCTTCCATTCCACAGCACAAGTACAACCCCTATTTGATACTCTTTGCTCCGCATAAGAAAGGTCTTTCCCACTCCCAAGCTCACACAACACAACAGCAGCAACGCTCCTGCCTGTCCTTTGGAACAACATGCAACACTAACTTCGGCCATCTTTCTGCCATATCAGTTTAAAGCACTGAAATTTTACTCAAAATTAAACCACCTATATATTAATGTTTACTTAAATTACTTAAGCTACAAACAGCTTAAGAAAACAATCTACACAATTATTTGAAAGTATCAAAAAACGCAAGTGCTACAATTAAAATAATTTCATAAAAGCACTATTTCACAGAAAACAATTTCCTGTCTTCTAACACAGGAAGAGGTATTTGATCAAGGAGAAGCAGAGAACCACATTATTAATGATACAATACAGACATTGATATAATATATATTATTAATCATAACCACAAATTATTTTTTTTCTGCATCTCCTAGTGGTTTTGCATGGATGAGCAACAGGCCTAAAAAATTACAAATCACTTCATAGATTCCAATCAAATCTACTAACTGCTGCTAGGAGAGTGAAGGAGAACAAGGGATCCTAATAACAATATATTGCTTTTTTTAAAATACAAACAAGCCTGATAAGATGCTTATTTTTAAATACAAATAAGCCTGATAAGAATCACTGTCCTTTCATAAGGAAAGGAAAGCCTACAATGATTTGTGACTTTACATGAAAAACTGGGAAACAGAATTTGACTGTCTTGTCTGAAAAAAAACAATCAAATGATTAAGATGAAAACCCAGATCAAGAGGAACTGAGAGTGCTGCATTAATCCTCCCTGGACAACACATTACTCACAAATTCCATATTCTGTATACTTAAATATGGACTCCAAGTAGGGAATGATCACAGGCAAAAGATTTGAAGAAAGTATGACATGGAAGATTAACGATAAGTAATGAAGACTATGTGAATGGTCTGTGAATGGCTCGGCATAACACAGGATTAATGTGTCAGAGAACAGTATCTTCTCTCACAACTGCTACATGCCATCACATCACATAACAATGCTAATAAAATGTTAGTAATCATCAAGCTGTATTCTTTTTAAGATGCAGGCATCAAGTACAGACACATACGGACAGAGTAATTCAAGAAAAGCAAGAATGTTTACCGCTGAGATAAAAACATGAATGACATAGTAAAAATGCACTGAATTTTTTTAGAAGCATGACAATACTGAAAAGGTTGAAAATCCTAACAATTTACTTTATTTATACATGGAAGTTAAAAGCATTCCACAAATGAAGCAACTGCAAATGATCAATACATAACTAAAGATGGGAAAGAGGTATCCCCAAATAAACTCTGCCATACCCAGCAGTATTCAAGGAGTGTAACTGCCTTATAACCAAAAGCACCTCACTCAGGCAGTACAAAATTTGCTTCACTGGTAAAACACCAGTGATCACAACTCCTACTATACAATGTTGGCCATTACTAAGCTGGCTCATAGCTTTGCTCCCTCTTTGATTAGAAGTATAGAAAGGAAAACAATTAGCTGGGCTGAGCAATTTACTGTGAATTATAAAGTACCAATTCTTATGGTCTTTAGAAGGCCTTAGATAAAACAGTAATTTTGATTATGATCTGTATGTATAATAGCATCTGAAAGCATTGTTTAAATAAAATTTATTCCAGCTATTTCATTATAGTTTGTCTGTCTGTCATCTCTAACCATCTAACATGACAATTAAGGAACCACTTATTAAATCAATTTTCCTGGAAGTAATCTTCAATCACGTTTTTCTAAGCTATTATTTTTTCCACTTCAAAAGATTTAACACCAAAGATCAAAAGCTTTGGCATGCCACTCCCACATCCGTTAGCAATGTCCACTTTCTGTAATGATTTGGAAGACCAGAAAGGAATTTCCTAAGTTTAACAATGAATTTGGAGGAATATGAAGCTACAGAAGGTTAGATGCAATGTGTAAGCTTATATTATCTGTTCTGCTTCTACTTTTTTTCGGGTAGGTATGTTACCAGCTTAGTTCAATTCGAACATCAATGGAGTGTGCCAGCCATGATGCAAAAATTAGATGTCCCACTTAAAGGGCTTTTTTTCTGCCCTTTTTAGGAATTGGCTCTGGCATAAATCTGTATCCAAAAGTCCATATAAAAGCCTTCCCCTTCTCCCCACCAATACACACTAAAAGGTGACATACTTCTTATAAACCCAAGCAAATTCAACCACAAAATAAAACAAAATTTCTGAGGTTTTAAAAAAATCAATGCCAAATTAGCTTTTTTTAACCTCTAGTGTATCTGCTCAGAAAAAAAAAAAAAGTAAATTATTAATCCAGGCTTGATTTCAATGAAGTGTCAAGTCACATGGAGCTTACAAAGAAATTACAGCAATATTTTTCCATATCCTGTTCATTAAATAAAACTAAATTAGCATTTTAATTAGCAAAAACTGTTAAAGAAAGCTTTAAAAGTTTATGTTAGGCAATGCAAATTACAGTCCTTGCAATTTTATTCATTATTTATTCTAAACCTGTTAATTACCCCCATAACCAATATTATGCCTAAATATTAATTCAAAAAAAAAAAAAAAGGGCTTCAAGCCAGTTATTAAATCTTCTGCTGAGGGAAGCCCAATCTACCTTTATTTAATACAACAGTTAAAAAATCCCAGTGCATTATAGAAGGCAACTAAAGAGAATGTATGTAATTAATTTCAGTGTCAACAGAAAGTAGCTCTTTAAAAAAAGAAAAAAACCATTCTTTTTAAATTAATATTTTGTGCATATTTTCATTATTTATAGTTAACATTTTGCCCGTATTTACTAAGATACACAAGTGCTCATTATTCATTCTATCACAGAAGTTTGAAGTTTATGGTTACTTTCTGATCTGCGGATCACACAACGCTGCGTTTTGGTTGGTTCAGCAATATCTGTACAAATTAGTTGCAAGAATTTTTAAAAACTTAATGGATTTGGTTACTTATGAATGGACAACTTGAAGCACGTATTTTGGCTCTTTAAAATGATACTAAGCTATACTACTTTCTGTAGAATTAAAACAATTCCATTGCCCCTGACTTGTTTTTCATAGTTATTTTTTAGTTTCAGAACAGGATACTGCTTTTCATTCTTCCTCAAATAAATGCTTGTTTGAAATCAAAATGCACAAAGAGAGACTGGAAGTTCAAAGCAGGAAGAAGATGGCTGAGGATGCTCTTTACAGGCAAGAGGAAGACAACATAATAGTGAGCTGAAAGAAAGAAATAGAAAATTCTTACCTGGGAAAAGATAACAGTAGGTCAGAAGTTCCAGTGGCCCACTTCCCCACTTTACAGTACACAAGAGCATCAACACAAGATTCAGATATTTATTTTCTTATCTTTATTTTGATAGTATTATGGAATGAATAGATAACAGAGCTGAGAAAGAGACAGCAAGCTATTTCTCAGTGTTACTTTTTTTTCTCTCAATGTAAACACTATGGCCTTTGATTTAGCTTCATATTAATTTCTCTTCAGAAAACCAAGATTCTAAATGCTTGGGAAGGCTCAGGGAAAGTTACTAAAAAATCACAGTTAAGCAGCTAGCACGGAGTAGTTCAGCTACAGGAACAAAAAACACCTACTATCAGAACCAAAGGAACTTGCCAACAATTAAGCGTGACTCTCCTGTTTGCATAACAGACTACCTAGTGCAAGGCATATTTTATACCATTTCACACTACTACTGCTGAATTACACCTACTTGTTCTTAAAAACTCTTTGTCTTCGCAAATGCTTGTGTCTCCCCACATTTAATAGAGATGAGCTTAATGTCAGTTCTCCTAAATTTGTGAAACTTGAACAGGGTTAGACAAGGGTTCTAACCAGGAAACATGATGTTCATCAAAATACTATATTTAAAAGAAGTCTCTCCAGTGTTAGGGTGAGGAGCTATAAGCACCAGCAGGGTATAAGCCAGCAGCAGCTGTGAGCAGCTATTTAGGTCCTATGCGTAAATAGCTTTGTTCCAGAAGCATGGAGAATGTTAAATGGCAGCATCAAATTAAACATAAGCTTTTTGGACCTTGACTTCTATTTGAGCAAGACTGTGGGACTGGAGGAGGACAGACGTCAGTGCACTGTTCTCTGGGCTAGAGAGGAAAATGTCATCTTTTCCTATATGCCTCCCACTGTCCAGTGTTTCTAGTTCTTTGCATCCACAACTACGTACAATACTATGTAGCATGTAAAGTAGGAAGATTTTCTAAGAAGGCATTAGAAGTGAAAGGTAAATCCAACAGTTTAATTTAACAAGCTTAGTTTGTAACAGTACATCTCTGAATAAGGATTAATTGCTATCAACAACTCAGAAAAACAAGCTAATTTAAAAATAGATTTTGGCCATTAGGGTCTTTAGAAGTGTATATAAACACTTATGCTGGAAATGTAGTCATTTTATATTTTGAAGGCACAGCATCTCAAGAGAGTGCAGGTCACAGCTACCTTGAGCATATTAGTATCTTTAGATTAATCTCAGCCCAGCTTGACACCAAATATTTATCTGAAACTTCTTGTTACAAAACAGCTTTTCTAAAACAATGCAAAGTGATCATAGCTGTTACCATGGAAAGTTGATATTAAAAGCTATAATAATATAAACATTTATATTTTGTTAAATGATTTCATAACATTTATTTTTTTTTATAAATGAGTTACACACAATCAAAGCCACAGTCTATACATTTAGGCTTACTCTGGTCATTCTGTAAAACAAATGGCCAAATCATCCTGGTAGGCAAAGACAACCTCGGAGGAATTAATTTCAAAAAATAACATATGCTTGTCAACTGGAGATCTAAAGCAACCCATCCCTCTGAGCATAGGAAGGAACAGGAGGCCAACCCTGCAAGCATTTCTGAATGTCCTTCACATTTTCACTCTAGGAGACACAGCAGGGAGTTGTATACCTACTTTTACCTTGCTTTTAAATTGCCAAAAAAAATGGGAAAAGGTGGAAAATCAGACTGGTGGGGAAATTGGGAATGATGCTTCTCAGAGGCTGGAGGATGTAAACTTCCATCTTGGACACCTTTAGAGAGTGAGTTTTACTGCAGTGCTTGATTACTTGTTGAAATACATAGGTGCCTTCCACTGAAGAATAACTCCTTTTTCCTTCTGTTCTTCCCATTTGTGTTCCCAAGAATGGATAGAGGTTTTTTCCTCCAGTGTTGCTATAAGGTAGCAAACAGCTGTAGTATCAGAATACGTCGCTAACACGACAGAGGTTAAAAGGAAATACAACCACCACTTAGTTTTGCATGCCAACACCAACAGCATTTATAAGTTTAAAAATGTAGATCAAAAAGCCATCTTCTTAAGACAATTTGCTTACAATCAGAAATTTAGAGCAGAAATAAGATTCTTTGAAGATACTCTTCAAAGTAATAGTGAGTTGAAAGATAGTGCCCACATAGTAGATTCAGATGGAGCTACCCACGTCTAGGTGTTCAGAAGTCAAATGCTGCCCTGAATTGCAAAAGTGAACACCAAGAAGTTCGACTGGCAATGAAACTACCCAAGCCACGTGCCCGGCCCCAGCAGAGTGGGCCACAGGGAAGACAGATTACGCAGAGGGCTCAGCACACTCAGGGAAGGGATTGCACTTAATGCCCCGGAATGTGCCTCGGCAGAATGCCCAGTTCGGGCTCCGCTGGCTGGAATCCAAGCAGATCCATTACCTTCCCTTTATACATCAGCTTACCACATGCCTCACTGACACCACAGATAGGCCTTTCCTCCTCCCCTTTATTTTTAACTTTTGTATCTTTAACACAACTGAGATACATACTTCAGGCTATACCGTTATGGAGGATTTTAAACTCAGTTTAGCACTTGGTAAATTACTGTGTTATCTTTCCAATGTTAATCTAATACTGTATTTTAAAAAGGCAAATTAAACTCATGATACAGTTCACAAGAAGCTTATGTGACTTAGACTGAACCAACTGTACTCTGAATACCAAGTTATCTGTCCATGAACCTTTTAAATGCACCATAAACCCCATTATTTTGACTCATAAAAACAATTATTTTGACTCTAACCCTCAGAAAAAAACTCAAGCCCTTTGGGAAGTTCTTGGTAAACTGAGAGGATAGAGAAAAGCTGATGACATACTTCCTTTCAAAATTAATTTTTTTCTTCAGTAGTATTTGGTGTTATCTACTTATATCCACATTCAGTTAAGCAAGAGTACCTTTGAAATTCTCTGCCTCTCTTTCACTCTGGCCCTACAAGCATATTTTTATGCCAGATAAACAATACCATAAGACTCTAATTACTTTTACTTTTTTTTAAAAAAAAAAAAAAAAAGACAGTTCTCCAGAAAGACTTCTTTTCATAAATTTGCCTTATATAGCGGTAGTATAAGACTGGATTTAAGTCCTGAAGTATATGGACTGGCAGGAAAAGATGATCAGTTTCAGCACAGTTGAGAATTTTTGTTGTTGTTGTTCAACTTTAAAAAACAAAAATCATCCTAGAACACCTAGTAAGTTTGCTGATAAGGCACTTACCTCTGATATGAAAGACAGACTGAGCTTTGTGTTGTGCTCTATCTGGATCATGGATTTGAGCCTAAATATTTCATATCCCAACCTTCAGACTCTGAACCATCACCTCTCTCCTCTCTTCTTGTCTTAGGCAGTAGAAATCTTCCTAATATTGTCAAAACAGATGTATTGCTATGTTGAGGACTGCAACAACCTTCTTTGTTTTCAGTTGAGAAAAAAATTAATTGAAAACAACCTCTGCCAGTTCTCCAGCAAACTTAATACTACAGGGAAGCCCGTAATTAAGCTTTTTGTACTCAAATGCAGATGCTCAGGATTTCCTAGCACAGTTAGCACTGTGCTCAAGTGAGGCCTTATTACTCTCAACACAAGGCCACTAAAATTCCACACCAAGCTTCGCGTTATGAACACAGCTATTCTCATACTGATAAGGAGAACTGGAGAAAAAAGAATTACAACACTAAACCCCAGTGAAAAAAAGAAAAAAAAAGAAGAGAGCTTTTATTCCCTCAGTGAAACTCAGCCCAGAATTTGTGTCCCAAGTAATATATGCTTATATATGTTTTGCTGCAGTGCATAAGAACCCTGTTATTGACAACAATCTCAACATACAAGACACTACAAAAACAAGAGACACAAAGATTCTACAAGTTTATATGTGCTAAATAATTTATTTCCATGTAATGAAAATTATTTGCCCCCCCCTTTTTTTTTTAATTTTGAATTTTCTCAAGTTTCTTCTGTGTGGGAAGTGATCCTTTCTCCCTTTCCATCTAGAGGAACTTGACAGTCACTTGCCCTCAACTTAACAAAGAAAATAAGCCAAACAGAGCAAACTTACATTATAAGGAAAGAACATAGGCTATGAAATGGATAACTAGGAATTCCACAAGATGAAAGCAGTCATCAGTTTTTACAGCCCTTTTTCTATTGTTAAAAGCTTATTTTTCACTGTGGTAAATACTGCAACTTGACACCTCAGTAAAGTTTCTCACCTCAAGATTTAACAAGTGCCACCACGGAACTCATCAAGACTCTTGCTACTCTTCATTCTCAAGTCAAGACTATACGAAGTGTATATATACATTTACCCTGACACTTCTTTTAATTATGAATACTAGCAGAGCATTTCATATCACTAAAATCACATCTCAGCTTTCGCTGAAAAACTTCTAGTCCTTACAATTCAGAAGTTTCAAGCCTGTAGGTTCAAAACCAATAGAAAGAATCCACATGATCTTAAATAAAACCTTAGGTTTTCAGCCAGTTCAATTTTAAGGCTTGGTTTATGATTTCTGAACGCTTATGACCACTATATCACCCTGCCCTGAAGTTCAACTTAGTCTCTTGTCAGAGCATTCTTTTACCACTAACAGGTTGTGTTGTAGGTAAACTGCTCATAAATACACATGACAGCAGTTTCATTTATTTGCATGTCAGACATTTCATGGACACTTATTTTATGAATAATGGAAAATTAATTATGCTACTGTGTATACTTATTGCATAAAGTAACATTTTTTGAGGGAACTACAATTAACACAGGGTGCTTTACTCAGTGCCTTATGCATACATCAGTTCCAAAAAATTCAGTAGAGCAAGTTCTGGAGGAAAGCAGATCCATTTCCTCCTTCCCTTCTTCCCCTTACTCGAAAAGTATATTAAACAGGAAGATTGCAGGACCATAAAGGACAATTTTACTGCAAAAGCAGAACTACTGCTTTTCTGAACTGCCTATAGGGGTAGAATCTCATGATCAGCAAAGTATCTGAATATGAAAAATTATTTGGTTGATATATAGGCATGAGTGTTGCAAGCATGTTAACTTCAAATTCTTACAAAATTAACGGACCCTGCTCTCTGCAAAGCGTGGCCTCTAGGACCAACAACTGATCCACAATCAAAAGTGCATCACTACTGTCTCATGGTTACCTCAACAAAGCCTGATCATCATCAGTAACTCCTCATCTGTGTATTTGAAGTTTACTGACAGAGAAGACACATTCTACAGCTTAGTGTGGTGACCAAAAGCTTGTGTAACTTCCCCAGCTATAGCAGCTAGTCTAATAAAGGATATTACGTCTACTAACTTTGTTTGGTGGAATGCATTCACAGGGACACTAAATGGGCTAGGAGTGTCCCTTAAGTACGCAGTGATGGGAAGCCTGACAACCTCCAGCCCTGAAACGGCAAAGTAACAGCCCAGATATGACCTCCAGGATGACAGGGAAGACACTATGCATGAAGTGTAACACACTTTAACGAACTGCAAGCAACTTGTGGTGGTCTAGCCAGATCAGCTGGGTACTTCTGATGGCCAGAAGCAGATGTACATAGCATGAATTTTATAGAGTTGATACACAATCACACA
>NW_008597537.1:0-12991 GCF_000691845.1 Merops nubicus | reverse complement strand
GCTGAACCATAGGAAGGGGCTGATTCCATCATATTAATACCATATGCAGAATTTAATACCTACAGTCTGGCCCACAGCCACCAGTCTACTTCCCATTACCCACCACCTTCTAGCTCTGATTTCAAAGCCCAGCCCAGCCCCTCAGCTTCACGAATGGAGGGTGTGGAAGCCAAGATTGCTTCCCGCTGGGAAGTGGCAGTGCAGAGCAGTCCCACATGTGGAGTCTGCTGGTCCTGGAAGTGGAGGAGGGAGAGTGACCTAAGCAGCAGGCTACTCGGAAGAAGACAGAACCCAGGACTCCCAGATCCCCACAAAGACCTAATTAATAAGCAATTAGGGGATGAAGAAGCAAGAAAGATGCCCCATTAATCCCACAGCTACAGTCTCACAAATCCTTCCCCCAATGGATTCAGCCATGTGAGGGCTCTCAGGATAACCATTCCCCATTTACTGTCAGCATGAGCACCCTGCAATACTGAAGGGGCACCTCCTACCACTGCCGCAGAGCATGTGGAGTGAGAGGAAAAAGCCGTCTGTAGTGGAACATGACACCCTGCTTGCAGAGTTTCACACCAAGGAACCTGACTACAAATCAAGATACAGATCACTGCATCTTGATCACATTACCGTCATTGCAAGAAGCAGGACTGTTGAGGGATCTCTTCATCACAAATTATAAAATGAGCTACCCATGATAAACACTGGATAGACAGATTACATTAACAGATAAAAATGCATTATTTTTATAGAGATGTTAATATAAAGAACCTTTTATTTTTTGCTATACAAAGTCTGCTCATTCAACACATTAAAATTGCTGGTGCACCTAAACCTTTAAATTATAGTTTTCAGTTTTGAGGCTGAACAGAAGTAAAAGCATAAAGCTTAAAATTCAAGAGTAACAATGCAACACCATTTGGCAATATGACATTGTCAGTTTTCCAAATTTAACAGCAGCTGGGAAAAAAGTATGTCAGCAATTTCCTACAATGTTTTTCTGGGAGACTGAGTGGGAACATTCCACACAACAGGCATATTCAGAATAAAAGAAAAAAAAACAGAATAAAAGAAAAAAAACCACTAACTTAGGGAAAGGAATTTTATACACTTTACACTTTTTTTGTCCACAACAGTTCTTTAGCTGAGTTGAAAATTTAAAGTTATAATGGATTTTGAAAAAAAATCCAGAAACAGAAAAGTTACTTGTTTGGGGCCATTTTCATTTTCCATGTTGAGTCCTTCCTATAGGTCACAGTCTAAATGTTGTTACATATGACTTCTGGGTGTTTAGTACACTTTTCAAGGAAGTTCCTGGAGAGAGCTCGGGAAAGATAAGCACTTTATATTGATATTTGTGCTCAACTACAGCCCTATGTGAAATAAATGAACAATAGTTTTTTCCCAAAAGCAGGAATACTGCAGCAGTAACACATATTTGCAATAACCGCCAAGCTATAAAAACAAACTCCAGCTACACTATAATACAGAGATTGGTTTACTTTGAATGGCAAATTAAAACACATTTTAATTGTATGCCACAATGTAGAGCATGTTTAGCTATTATAAATTAATTCCAACGTATTTTAAGATTTTGTTGAGAAGCTTCCATATAGGATGGTCTGACCACATCCAACTTAAATAAAAAGCATTTGCAAAGCTTAAAAAACCCTGTTACTTAAGGAAAAAAAAAAAAAAAAAAACCAAAACAAAACAGCATGCACTGCCAGATAATCTGATGGAAGATCAGAAGAAAATAATTTCAGAGCATTTCAGAGATATAAGCCACAGTACAAGAAAAGCACCTGCACATTGCAGAGTTTACGTAACCGAGCTCTAACAGATGCAATCTCCGTATTATTTAAGTAGCTCTATTCCCCTCACTCAGATGAGACTCACTGCATTTCTCTGACTTCATACTAAAACACGTCCACATTTCTAAGCAGCTGCTCTAACTCCAGTATTTTTTTTTTTAAAAAATTCTTCCTCTAAATTACACTGGTAACAGAAATTACAGTAAGACAAAAAAGATCTTGCACTTCTCTGAAGCACTGAAAGCATCTGATCTGTGCTTGTTTGTACCAAAACTCTTTAAAACAAACAAAAAACCCAAAACAACTCCCCAAGATGTTCTACTGTGGAGAAAATTCACCGTGAAAAGTAGAAAAGCTGCTCTTAAGTGGAGGCGGATCTCATGAAGAACGGTTATGCATTAAGAATCAGAAGTCCATGTGATGTGAACAATAAATCAAGTATCAATTCTCATTTGTTCCCTGTTGGAAAGTACTGATTTTATATTAATGCTTTACATTAGATAAAAGCATCTAAATTGTTCTGGGAAACTAGTTTTAAACTGATGCAAGCTTTGTATTGTTTTTTTAATCTTTTGGAGATCAGTGTTTATTACTGCTGTTTCACATCTTCAGCAAAAGCCTGTCCTTTTTTACTTACTCCCCAGTACAGCAGGGATACCACTGTATTCCCTTATGCTTAAAACCATCAAGCATATTTTTCAGTACAAAAGGGTGTCAGATGTTTTATCAATCAGCCTCACGTCATTCCTAAGTAAGAACCATACTCTAATGCCTTCCCCGCAGGTAAATAAGCATGGAAAACACTGCATTTTGTGACAACTGGAGGCTGCTGTCACCACTGCCACTTTGCATTTAAACAATTTCAGGTCATAAAGTAAATGTAAAAAGCAGTATCTTAGTCTCTATGCCAAGTAGCGTTTTGATTTTGCATTTCCATTAGTGTTTTTTGATACCAAATTACCAAGCAGGTTTACAGTTGCTTCAAAACCAAACCTAACCTGGCGGAGAGGTCATACTGCAGCCCACCCCAATTCGGCTGCCCACCACGGCACTGCTGTCTTCGAATTTTCAAACTTTTAGACACTGTCAAATACATGGTCAATACATAACCACTAAAACTTCTGAACTGAAAAATAAAGTACATTTTGGCAACTTTGAAGGAGTATAATACAATTACCAAGGCCATTCCATCCTGGAGAGCAACATGACAGCACAGACCTTTGCACTCTCCTGCTTGTCAAGGTTTGACACGGACGTGCGCAGGCAGTGAAGTCCAAAGCCTGGCCTGACCCAGCAGCACACTGTCCTCTGCCCCTTAGAGGGCCACCAGAAACAGCCTTTGATTGAACTTTAGGCAGAGCCCAACCTTTACATTCTGGGTTTATGCGACAATTTAGATTAGAATCTTTCAACAGGAACCCTGTAATTTCATTATTAACACAGTATTATATTTATTTTTTATTGCTTCATTCACACAGTCTGTACTGCAAGTATATTTTATACATACTATCAAATCCTTACTAATATATATAAAGTATAAATATATAATGTAAATATATACAAATTTCTATGCAGTTTGATGTATTTTATTTTAATATTACATTATAATTTAATATATTTTTAATGTAATAAGGTAGTATTTCCAACAATAGTCATTATCAAAGAAAATGCCAGCTCTAAAAAATAAATATTAAGGGAAAAAAACCATTTCTGGAAACACAGATTTCCTTCATTTCATGTACATTTTTCATCTACACTAGAGTTAGCCTCTGCAGTTTTTGGAGGCAGACAAAGCCCCTCTGCTGATTTGGCAAAGGAGCAGGGAAGGTATCAGTGCTGATAAGATAATATTTATTAGCTACATCTTCTAGAATTGCTTTTTATAGACTATGTCAGTGCAAGATGGTCACTCTTGTGATGTCTTAAACTCTGAAAGGTTTCAGGAACCTTCCTCAGAAACCTTCAGGAACTACTTTAAATGCTATTTGGTGTTTTAAGCTGACAAGACTCATTTCTCTTGTCTTTCAGTTCAGCGTAATGAAAAGCTTCACGTGTAGCACTAAAGACATACAGCCTACTACATGTATTCTGAATGAGCATTTCACGGTTTTATCTATCACTCGTCTTTGATGATTATTTTAGCTAGTGCCTTTCTGGAATATTATTCAAAATCAAGACTAGCAATGTTAGGCAACCTTATTATAAGAACCATAGTAACAAAAATGAGACAAAATTAGACATCGCAGTGTACCAAGTTTTAGTGATCTAAAAGTATCCAATGCAGAAAATCAGTAGGTGAAATAAAGAGACCTAATGCCGTTGCTGCAGCTATCACTCATGAAGCCTATATGCATTTCTCCACAGCACTAATTAAACTAGATTCTGACTTATTTCTTCTTTTTCTGGCTACCTTATGTTTACAAGATGCTGACCCACTTGTTAGGAAGAGCCACATTCAGCCAGTCAGAGTTTTCACACAAAGGTCTGCAAGGAAGTGTGATACAGAGCTCTAGTGCTAATCCAGCAAAGGCATTTGAAAAACAGTACAAAGCAGCAGCAAAACAGAAGCACAGACACTACTGCTTGTACACAACAGATAATTTCTTACTAAAAAAGGCTAATTATCACCATGTTTGACGTTTTTAGAAAAACGAAGCAGAGCTTCCATCTAAGAAAGCAGACCAAAAAAAGAAAATAGCATAATTTTGAAGCCATCTACAGTATTTAGGGGAGGAAAAGTCCTGCAACCCTAGTAAATAAATAATAGTTTTCTTCTCTGGGATCTTTGTTAAAATCAGAATATTATTCTGCACAATTCTTTCTGTTCAAAAGAGTCTTTTTTTTTGATTTTCAGGCAGGCTATTTTCTTCTATGTTTATATTTGTCCACTAACAAACAGCCAAAGATTCTCAATAATAAACCTTTCATTACATTGCAATTAAAACGGTAGCTAAAACCAAATCAAACCAAGCAGCTTATCTCACCCCATATGTCTACATGTATCAAAGTACCTAGAAAACAAAAAAAGTTTCATTTTATTTAATCACTGAAGTCATATAGCCAGAATTAATTCAACTAAAAGGTGACAGATCAGATGAAAGATAGTTGTATTTTAACCTCTACTCCTAAGATTATGTCTGACATCATGTTGTTTTAGTATCAATGAAGACACCTGCACAAAGAATCTCTGTGCACACAGAGAAGGGAATAAATGTAAATATTTTCAAAGGCAAATACTTCAGGATATAAATATCTCACACTCAAAAAGCTGAAAAGGATACGGCATATTTAAAGTTGAGAAACAAATGCACATCCATAAGTAATATTTAAGTCTATAATTAATTATAACATCATGGTCCTACAGATTCCATACTCTCTATACCACATTCTATTTCAAGCATACAGCATGACAACGTTTGTATGTCACTAATGCTGAGAATGATGTTTGTGATATATTTAATATCTCAGTTATTGATTTAGACTGCTTGGTGGATACCTGATACATACAGTATTTCCATAACACAGTGAGATACAGAATTAAACAAGAGGTAGCTAAGGTTACCCTTGCTGGCTGCACAGGAGGAATGGTTTCAGAAAGATCAAAGTATATTTAAGGAAAAGAAAAAAGACTAGGGTAGGCTAAGCTGGCAATCTAATTCCAAAGAGCTCTTCTTGCAGGGGAAATCCATATTTATTGACGCTTAAAAACTGGGGGAATGTTGCTTTAAAATGCATTTTTTGAACACAAACTATTTTCATAATATTTTGGGAATATTAACTGAAACTCATTCATTCTAGATTAATTAGGAGGTAACAATACTATCAAAGCATTTAAATGCACAGAACCAAACCAATTATATAGTAGTACTTCCGTTTGCTTCTAGATGCATAAAACCTCACAGGAATACGATCACACAGTATACCAGAGTTAGAAGGCATGTCCATAAATTGCTTTGAATGGCCTCTTATGTAGCCCTAGACTATCGACATCTCAGTCATGTAACAAAAAATTGGCTGTTCAAAAATAAGCAGTATTAAAATGTTTACCTACAGAGATGACTGCCTTGTCACAATCCAAGACAACAGGTTTTGGTAGTATTTATCAAGACAGTAAATACAGCAGTAGAGATACAGCAGAAAGTAAAAGCTGGCACAGGGATGCTACCACGTGCTGACAAGAGCACTGCCTGCAGTTCACTGCCCCTGAGCAACAAGCCTCTCCAGTGCTGGGCACTGCCGGAAAGAAACATCATGGGTTCAAAGCACCTTCAATTGAACTGGGTGCCTCTGAAGGCTGCCAGTTTTCCAGATTCTTCAGTAGGAAGAAGATTGAAAGGCACCATCTTGCAGATGGTTCAAGGACCCCACCTCAAGGTGCAGTAAGGAATCCTTTAACACCTTTCCAGCTGTGCTACACCCAGAACAGAAACCTAAGGCTGTGCAGGGACCACTGCCTGGCTCCGTGCGCCGTGTCCTGCTCCACTCCATTCAGCATCAAACATTCTGTCACACAGGGAGAACAATGGCCAGCAGCAAAATAAGATGTGTAAAACTGAAGGGCAATATTTTAAGGACGGGAAAAGGTAGAGCAGGGAAGAGATTAAAAAAAGAAAAAAAAAAAAGTCCTTAAAGACACTGCAACCCACAACAGCAATGGTAATTTTAATTACTTTTATATGGTCTTGTTTTATTTACATAGATTTTCAGCATTGATGGTGTCACCATGTGGTCAGGTTTCCACTAGCTGAATTCATATATGAGGTTTCTCTGACACCTGCAAACTATCACTGAATATGCTTAATGTGGATTAAGAACATTTGCATTACATTTGAAAAGCCTGTCAAAACTTTATGTTGCAGACTTTTGTTTTACATACATTTAATTTTACTTTGTGAGCATCCTAGTAATCTATTGTATGTGCTGCTACATTTGCTATCTCAATTCATTTAAAACAGAATAAAGACTCAGATAAACACTTCAAAATATTACTTAGGACACAAAAATCTATTCTAGGATTTTTGGTCCAACAAAAGCTGTTTTTTTATTTTTATGATGGAGTAAGCACAAGAATCTCCTTGTATATTTCTCAGATTAGACTGCACATAGACTTTCTGCTTTTATTTTAGAACCACATTCCTCCCTCTAGGCAATTCCATACATCATCACAAATCCTTATGCAATTTTAACCCAGGTTCTATTCTTAAGACACCTCATCTTAATAGTAGTGTTCTTCTCTTAGCATGGACCAGGCTTTTGAACAGATTGCAAAAAACTCCCACGAAAATTCCCATTCTAACAAGATTCACCAATGTCTCACAATTTAAAGCACTTACACGTAACTTACATATTAAACAATGGTTCCCAGAAAGAAATATGCTCTCTTTTTCTCTTTGATGACAAATATATACTTTTTATGTACCACGACTAAAAAAAAACGTTCACATGAAGTTATTATGCACAGCTCACCTTCTAAAATAACATCATCTATTACAAAAATATATTCAGAAATATACTGAGAGAGAAAGTGGGAGTTAAAAAAAGTGTAACCATAATTTAAGTCACAAAGTGGTCCTGGATAAAAAGCATGTGTGAAAACCCATCAAAATCCCATAGCTACACACTTCTTCCCTCCACTGCTCTGAAGAAGTTACTTCAAATGATTCACACAGAATACTGCTTTTGACGTGCATGTAATCAACCACATTTGTTTTGAAAGCACATGTATTTTACACGTTTATGCCAGAAATTACCAGTCAAGTGAAAATACACTAAACAGGTAACACGCTTGTAGCAGACATTTTGCAAATCACCTATCGATCTGGGCTGGAAATTTTACCTTAGTGAAACCACGCACAATAGACAAGAACTTGTCTAAAACAATTACATCTTAGCTCTCATCTCTTAGGAGACACAGCGCACATCTCAAAATGTCACCAAGAAACAGAGACAGGACTTCAGAACTTTTTAAATTATTTTTTATCATCTTCTAAGTCTGTGAGTCCAGAGGCTTCTACCAAACCTCTGATAAACTTGAGTTGTATTTAATTTAAGCAATCTCTCCTGGCTATCCTATGAACTGTGGTGCTGAGTTCTCCATAGGATTTGTAAACATTTGTAAAGAGGTCCTCTAGTATATTATTTTGCTTTTCCATAGTGAGGGGGTTGTCCCTGAACTAACTGGTGTTTGGAGAAACCTTTACAGTATTCTGGTTTTGTTAAACAGGGTAAGGCAACAGTTCCAAAATATTTTTTTTTTTTGTGGTTACACATGTAGCCCTGGAAAACTAAACTAAGCTCTAGTTTTAATCATGACAAGTATTTTACTCCTAGTTGCTTGGAATAACAGTTTTCATATCATTGTGACACAGTCACCACTACCATGTGTGGCTATCTTTGCTTCTCTCAAGCATTGTTAGCATTGGAAATTGGTGAAACATTCAATGCAGTTTAAAGTGAAATTTAAAAATTAACGCAGTCCAAAAGATGACTGTTTCAATAAATACATTTTAAATGAGAATTTCAGAAATAACAGACAGTAAAAAAACTTGAAACAGCACACACGGTTTGTTAACCACTGTTATAAGTATTAGCTGAGTATTTTCAGTAGGATCAAAAACAAAGTATGTAATTAAGACCTCCTGGACAGGAATCAAGTCTCTTCTTATCCAGAAGAACAGTAGCACAATAGAAGCAGTAGTAGAAAATTTAAGATGAAGAGAACCTATTAGACTACAGCCATGTAAGAAAGTATGACACAGGAACAGACAAAAAACCAGCTGTACATTGCCTCTTCACCTTAGATAAACAGTATCAAATACTTAAGCACCAACTATTGCTCCCACAGCCCTAGAAAAAAAAATGGTGAAACAAAATCACATTTATCAGCAAACAGGCAAGACTTTGCACATGTATAACTTCATGTATGTGCTCATAACAACTCCAGTCAGTCTCATGTGAAAATCAGTGACTTAGACTCGGCACAAAATGCGACACTCAGCAGGGATGGCAACTTTTCAAGGGTAAATCAAATTATATTCCTCTTTCTGAAGCTAGTGACTAAACATGTCCATAAAATAACTCAGCAGGGCAGGAGATGCTGCCTTTGGCAGCCTGCTGCTTCTCAGAGTTTTCTTATCATTTGCAGTCTGTGTGCGTACGAGATCGATGCTACAGTCCCTTGGCAAGTTCCTAATTTGGCTGGAGTGGGGAGGCAGGAGTCACTGCCTCTCACAAAATGCTACAGCCTCCCAACGTGTGCCATTCCAAATTCACTTGCAGGCTCTTGGGCTATCACTTGATTTTTGACCCTGATGAAGGTAACCTTACCGACTGCAAAGCTGACTCGTGATAAACAGCACGCTATAACCAAAGAATTCCAGCAGCTTTAGGCCATATAATGCCACATTAGTCTTGCCAACTGCAAGCTCTGAGATAATAAAGACACAGCAGACAATACTGTAATGTCTGATGAAGGTTAAAAACCATATACCATTGTGTCATTTGAATTACACTACTGTAGTACAGTGTGCACACTCCTGACCTGGCTATGCTGGTTATAGTAACAGAAGAAACATTTCCAGTGAAATTCAACATAAATCCCTAAGTTACAATGGTAGAACTAAAGTTCTTACCTTCCCTACCTGCCTTTATACAGGCTGGCTATCTCATTTCAGTTTAAAAAATTGATCTAGTTTTTCCCAGCACAGGCTATATCTGGTCTAGGATATTGTCAGTGTAGCTTCACTGGTAAATAAGTGCAGATAGAACTAAAATCTGGTATCTATTTAAAAAAAAAAAAAAAAAAAAAAAAAAAAGATGTTAATTTTGGTATAAAAGTCTTTGTACAGCAGAGATTTACAGTCAGCATTAAGGACTTATTCCAATACATATTGGTTGTGTTTCCAAATGGTAGGTCAGCAAACAAAGACAGAATGAAAATAACTTATTAAATCATTTACTGAAGCTCTAAGGAGACAGTATGAAAGACTACACCTGAGATAATATTACAGTAGATATAGAAATTTTATTATTAATATGCTAATCACTTTATAACATAAGCTGTCAGAAAAGGGGTCAGTGAAAATGCTGATAAAAAAAATGGGCCAAAAAAAGTTAAAAAAACCCAAACAAACTGAAAGTTTATTGTCAGAATAAGCAACAATTATATTAGAACACAGGAACTAAACATCAGCCATAGCAAAATAAACCAGACACTATCCATACAACTCACAAAAGGAAACCAGATTAACTGAACCTGAAGGACCTTTGATTCTTCAAAGAATCCTTGTAGACAGGCTGGATTTCATTTACTCTGAGCAGAAGTCAGAAGTGCCAACAACAAATGTGAGCGGGATTAAACCCACAGCAGCAGCATGCAGGGACTGGAATTAAATAAAGACTTAAGAAACTAGGTGCCAAAAGTATCAGGCTTTGATTTTAAAATAATGAAAAGCTTTAGAAGAATGAAAGAATAAATACTGAATTTACACACCTTTAGCTTTGAAGTGTTGTTTGCCAGCTTTAAGAGTAAATTGTATCCCTGAAGTTTTCTAGAACAAGGTATAGCTGAAAAATGGCTAGTTTGATAGAGACTATTTTTATTGAGACTAATGGAAAATGTAAATAGTCTTATCAAGTTCAACGACTTAAACTAAACAAACAGCAAGTATTTATAATGAAGATTGTGATTATGCAACAAAGCTATTAATGGTTATTACAACTTGTTTAGGACAAGAACGAGAATTTACTCAGTGGCTCAAACAATGCTCACACCAGAGTTCCAGACATATATGAAACTGGTCTTAATGAGAGGACTTTTTAAACATAATGCAGTGTTACTGAAAAACACATAAGTAAACGTAAAATCATAGTCTGTTGGCTCTTTACAGCATGGAGAAACATGGTCACTCTGTCAGCTTCACTTTGTCAAGTATTTTAAATAATTATCACACATTTTGCAGCAATTCATTCCCACGATTCAACGGTGAAGACTGTATTGCAAAGGGAAACTGGGAAGCACTGTAGAATAATCTCACTGCATTCTCAAGAGTAAATGTTAGCCCTAGCTGATGAGACAGAATCACAAATATTTCCAATATGTATTTCTTTATTACCACAACGACAATAAAAATTATTCTGTTTAATTTCAAATACCTGCTTTAATCTACAATATTTCACATATCTATGCTGCAAACTTTTCTACTACATAACCTACTGCAACACAGACAAACAGTTCAGAATTGTGTGCCAGCAAAATCTCAAGTAAGGCTGCTTAAGATCAGTTACAATGAAAAGGAGTAATAATAGAAAGTAAAGTTATCCACTGTTAGAACATGAAAGGCCTCTCCATTTAACAATCTTGCACAAGCTCTGAACATAAAAAAAGACAGTTTCAAAGTTTAAAATAAATTTGATACACTTGTTTCAACACTCTGTTTTGCTTTCCAGTATTTCCTGTTTCTGCCAATAAGCCACAAGTAGCATCTAAACTGCTTAAAAGACTTGCAGCAGCTACTTTGGCTCTACTACTCCCTTCCTCGCAACTTTCACAATCCACTTTCAGTTGATTGGCCCTAGTGTTATGCTCTGCATGGCCAGCTCATAGGTAGTTTGAAAATGCTCACTATATTAATTGCAGCAATATGGACTACAAGACACATGGACTATTTCTGCCTGTAACTACACCAGCATCTCCTACAATTGTTTTACTGGAAAATGGAAAAGTTTCAATTGAATGAACTACATAACATTTGCAGAGTCCAGCATTTTATGGTCTCAAAAAATGAGCCAGTAAATAAATAAGTAAGCTGTAAACTTTTGGAGTTCCCCCAGAGAATTAAAAAGTGCATCTGTAGGACCCTCCATGCGTTACGTGGAAGCTACGCCATGAACACAGCACCACAACTAAATTGCTTCACTCAACAACCTTTAAAAGTGATTACTTCCTGTACATAACACTGTTTATATACACCTACATACACACCTACTGGTGCAAGAGGTCCATACACATATGAGATTGGTCTTGGTGTCAGGACTTTTTAAACGTAAGGGAATGCTGCTGAAAAATGTCACATAACTAAACATAAAATCATCTTCTGTTAGCTCTTTGCAGCATGGAGATACATTTCCAGTAAGATTTCTAGTGGACTAATGGATGCCTTCCTCACTAGGAGCTGTGTACAGAAAACCAAAGTTTTACCACGCCCTGTCCAAAGCATCAGGCCTAACAGCTAATCTATTTAGAAACATGCTTATTTAAAAATTGTTTCCTAAGAAGATGCAGCTTAGAAATGCTCCACAAGACTGCCATGTAAACCAAAACAAAACAATTATTTGTTCTTATCTCAAGAATAAAGGTTGCTATTTATCTGCCTGCAGTTCAGCCTGTTCAACGTTTGTTAAGAGAAAAGACGCCGAAGCATACAAATGGTTGAATTCTTCCAAAACTTCATAGATATAAATAGATGAACAGTACTGCAAGCACTCACTGAACTCATTCCTCCTAAACCTTCCCACCTGAAAAACATTTAGCTCTTCTAGTCTTGAAGTACCTAACCAGCTGCAAGTGAAAGTAACCTCTCTGAAGGAAGAACCGGAAAAAGTTAACTGCCTTCATGAAAAGAATAAAGTTGAGAAGTATAATTCTGTTTTGGAACTCGTGAACATTATTTTGCAAATAACTACTGTCAAATAACTACTGTCATACATAACATAGCATCATAACTTCCTGAGTGTGTGCTGATGCTCCACGACAAAAAACATTTTAACATCCACAGCACATATTTTGAGCATACTAAGAGAATATCCACCTGCTACGTGTGATGCGTTTTAGATAAAGTATGAGCACTATTTTCGCTAAATACTCTTTTTTAACGGTGAAAAAGGTGCACGTCTAATAGCACCTGATGTGTAGAGCAGGTATCGTGGAAGGAAGACAGGCTCTGACAGCAAACCGAGGAGCTCTGTCCGGGCCGTGTGCTCGGGCAAACCACCCAGGTTCATCAGGTTGCACGACAAGGGCTGTCAGGCGAACGGGGGAACGCTCGGTGCCAAGGCGAGCCCAGCCTTCCACTGCGGACACGGCAGCGCTCCCGGCCGCAGGACGAGGCAGGAGCAGTTCGAGGGACACGCTGCCGACCCCTCTCCGGTTGCCGCCCGCGCGGCCGGGGCCGCGTTACCTG
>NW_008597536.1:6092-7726 GCF_000691845.1 Merops nubicus | reverse complement strand
GTGGTGAGGCTGCCCAGCCGCGCCTCCTCTCCACCACCCCAGGTCAGAGCAGACCTGGCCCGTGTCCCCTGCCTGGGCCAGGGCAGGGAGGGGGCTCTTGGGGCGACTCTGGGGACACTGCGTTGGGAAATAGAGAGGGAGCACCTCCCTGCTCTCTCCCCATCCCTCCCTCAAAGCTGGTTTCTGGATCTGGTCTTCACTGGTGTTTGCTGCCAAGTTTCCTTGTTGAGAATCCCTGGGGGTGGTGATCACAGAATCTTTTTGGCTGGAAGAGACCTTTCAGATCATGGAGTCCAACCACCCCCCAGCCCTGCCAGGTCCCCACTGCCCCGTGTCCCTCACCCCACATCTCCACGGCTTGGAAACCCCTCCAGGGGTGGAGACTCCACCACTGCCCTGGGCAGCCTGGCACAGCCCTGGGCAACCCTCCAGGGCAAGAAATTGTTCCTCAGCTCCAACCTCAACCTCCCCTGGGGTAACTTGAGGCCATTTCCTCTTTTCCTATCAAGAGGACAGGACAGCTGAGAGCAGTTCAAATGCCACAAACCACAACCACAGCCCTCAACACCTAAGGAACAAAACGCAGAAGAGGGTTCCCAGCAGCGATGCCGCTGTGCCGGGGCGTGGGAGTGGCCACCAGACAGCATCTGCTCAACCAGGGAGCAAAGGTCTGGGGGCAAACAATTAATGTCGCTTGAATGGGTGAGATTAATCAGTCTCACTTTGGAAGTTTCAGACAGATTCCTTCTTTCAAATCTCATCCAGGCTGAATCTATACCAGGGGAAAATGGGGAAAACGGAAACATTCAAAGAAAAACTGGAGAGGAAAATGCAGACACCACTAAGGGATGATGGTTCATGGTTCATCCCCTTCCCAGAAACAGTCTGTGGGGTGGATCTGCTTCTGCAGCCACATGTTACTGTGGTGTGTGGCCAGCCCTGCCTGGGCACGCAGGGACCCGAAAACACCCACAGCAGCCAGGCAAGATCCCGGGAGGAGGCACCTGTGGTGCACAGAGCCACCCCCACACAGCAGGGATGGCAGCACACACCTCTCCTGTAACTTCTGTTTAGAGAAGGAACTCTGAACAGGAGATCTCTCTCTTACTTTCCTGCGCTGTCCTAGCATAGGGCATTTGTTTAAAAATGTGGAATTCAATTAAATTGATGGAAAAGGCAATAATAAGGTCAGGCCTCTGTGATCAGCAGCTCTGCAATGCCTCCAGCTGTGTCTGGCTGCGGCAGCATCAGTAAACAGGCCTTTCTCATCTATTTCTCTTTTTTCCTCCCTCTTCCAGGCTTGCAAGGAGAAGAGACAGAGGGTCCCGAGCCCCCCGGGGGCGCCCCTCACCGCACGCTCTGCAGCTGGCAGGCGCCGCGCCTCAGCCCCTCGCACAGCAGCTTCACGCCACCGTCCCCCAGCTCCTCGTTCCCAGCCAGGTCCAGCTCCGTCACGGTGGGTTTCAGGCTGAGAACAGAGGCCAGAGCCCCGCAGCAGGCGCCGGTGAGCTGGCACCACTCGAACCTGCAGGAGAGAGGAGCCACAGGGCTCGGCACAGCTGCCCACGGCTGCCACGGGGGCACACTGACCAGCCCCCGGCTGGGACCGCCACCACTGAGGATATCCACAGACC
>NW_008597536.1:2101-6064 GCF_000691845.1 Merops nubicus | reverse complement strand
CTCCCAGAAGTGGGAGAAGAGCCTGTCCCACCATGCAGCGAGCTGTGGTGGCACATGGTTGTCCTCCCTGTGCAGTGAGGAGACCCGGCTGGGCTGGCTGAGCTTTGCCTGCTCTGTTTCACCCAGCAGAGAAGAGCCAAGTACCTCAAAGTCTTCAATTTACAGCCTGATTTCTCCAAGGCTTGACAAAGCATGTGGATGGGTGACCTCTGCCCCTCCTCTTGCTGTTTTTCCCTGAAAACAAAGAGATGCATCCAATTCCTCCTCCTATTCCCATTCCAGTTATTATTTCTGTTCCTACTTCTACATGTATTCTTATCCTGGTCTATTCCTCTCCTTTCCTATTCCTATCTCTGTTCCTGTCTAGTCTAGTCTATTCCTATTCCTATTCCATTCCTATTCCTATTCTAATCCCTTTTCCCGTATCTATCCCTATTCTGATCCCTTTTCCCATATCTCTCCATGGCCACTGGCTGTGTCCCAAGGTCCCCCGTGCCCCCTTCCCGACGTGCCGGGGTCCCACAGCTCTGTGGCTCTCGGGGACTCTCCGCGTTGCGGCTCAGGACCCCACGCACCGACGCGGCTGCTTGGCCGGCTGCGGCCCCTCCTGCTCCTCAGGCTCGTGCTGCAGGAAGGAGCAGTGCCCCAGGTCAAGCGACTCCAGCCTGGGGAAGTTCTTCACGCTGAAGGAAAGGACCATCTGATCAAAGTGGTTGAGGTTGAGCCCTCGTAGGTATACGCCGGTGAAAGGATCCAAGGCGGTCAGCACAAAGCGCTCGTCCTGGAGCTCATACAGGCAGTGGCAGACCTCCAGCTCGCGGATCAGCGCCGTCTCCTCCATCAGAAGAGCCAGGGCTGTCTTCTGTCTGGTTTGAAGCCACATCAGCAATTCTTCCGTGATCTTGGGCGCGATTTTACACCCCATCTCCTCCTCCAGCTCCCTCCTGCGCTCCTCGTTTAAGAGACCAAAGAGGAACCGCACAGTCAGCATGAAGTAGTTCCTGGAGTTGCCGTAGCTCTCCAGCAGCTCCCTCACGTCCCTGGTGGGACCCGCGGGGTGTTCCTGCACCTCCCCTTCATCTTCCAGCAAGTAGAAAAGTGCTGCAAAAAACTCCTGGAAGCTGAGGTGGATGAAGCTGTAGGTGCTGACGCAGGAGATGTCCTTCTGGAAGAGGTGTTCATTGAGGAGGATCGGGAGGGCTTCTCTCTGATCCAGCTCATACCCCTGCACCTCCTGGTCATTGAAAAAGACTTTCTGCTTCCAGATGCCATTGGCTGCCAAGCAGCACAGCCTCCTGAGCATGCTGGGGATGTCACGCTTCACCCGGCCGCTCAGAGACCGGAGCAGGGCTGAAAGGTAGAGGATGTAGATCCCCGTCGTTGTCTTCGGGCTCTGGGCGAGACCCCCTTTGCGGCCAAGCTGCTGCTTCATGACAGTGCAGTCGTTCCCTCTGACAAACTGGAAGGCAACAGCTGCCTGCTCCTCATTTCCAAAAAACCTGTGGAAATACTCCTTCCTCTCTGCCTCTGAGAAGCCCAGGATTTCAGCGTAGCGCTCACACTCCAGGCAGTTGCCCAGTTTCTGCAGGGCGGCTGGACGTGTGGTGATGAGCAGGGAGCTGTCAGGCAGGAGCCTTCTGCGGAAGAGGCTGCTCAGGGTGATTTCCACTGGCCTCTGCTCCTGGGGATGGGAGCACAGCTCAGACTGGGGCCGGTCAAAGGAGAAGCGGAGCTCGTCGAAGCCGTCGATGACGAACAGAAGCCTCTCCTGCTGCCTCAGCATCTCGTCGAGCGGCAGAGAGCTGCCAGGACAGCACCAGGTGATGAGGTCGACCATGCTGGCCTGGCTGGTGAGGAGGTTGCCCTCCCGGCAGTGAATGTAGAAGACGTAGTCAAACTCTCCAAACAACTTGTCGGACGCCCAGTCCAGCATGATCTTCCTGGCTGTCATCGTCTTGCCCACACCTGCGGCTCCCAGGAGCACAACCACCTTGGGGGTCCAGCCGTCGGGGCCAGGTTTGAAGAGGTCAGCCACAGCAATGGAGGAGCTGGCTTGTTCCTTCATGATCTCCGCGTGCCTCCGTCCCATGGCCACGATCTCATGCTCCCGTTGCTCTTCATCACGGTGCTTGTTGACGATCACCAGCTTCAAGTACCTGGTGTTGAGGCTCACGTTGTCACCCACGCGGGAGTTCTGGTCCTTCATGCGGCTGTATGCCTGGCGTATGGCTTTTTTGTAATTCTTCTGGAGATCTGGAAGGGCAGGAGGCCACCTCATGTGGCTGTGGACTGCGGGGCGAGCAGCAGCAGAGCCCCCTGCGCTTCTCACCGCTGGCACCTACCTGCTGGTGATGAGTCCTCCAGAGGAGCAGACCCCCGGGCTGGAGGAGACAGGGACGTTAGTGGGCAGCATCACTGAACCCCTGACACAGCCAGAACTTCTTCTATCCCCTCCTGCCTGGAGGAGCCCCCCACACCCTGCCACTGGGACCCCCAACCCATCGCCCTTTCTGTAGCACCCTCCTGGCCCCAGACACAGGGTCTGCCAGACACAGTCTCCAGGGTGCCTGGGACCCCACAGGATGCCACACACAGCAGGGAGCCTTTCTGCATTCCCACCTTTCTCTCTGCTTTCCCAGAGGCGGGTGGCAGCGTTGAGGAGCTGGATGCGCTTGAAGACGGCAATCGCCACGTCCACGGCGGCCTCCTCGCCATAGAAACCCAGCATCAGGTTCCTCGTGTCCGTCCGGTCGGCTTCGTCCAGACGCCCCCAGGGAATGCAGCCCCTGCCCTGCAGGTCTGCTCCGTATGCCAGTGCGCCCCGAAACCTTTTAAAATCCTCCTTGGAGAGGTCTTCCAGGGCGGTGAGCAGCATGTCCCCAAGGGTGCCCTGGGAGCTGCCTCTGCTTGGGGCACAGTTCTTGCTGCCACGCACCCCCATGGCGAGAGCCCCGACACCCTGCCTGCAACGGGGGGACGAGGTTTGGGGGAAGAACCAGGTCAGGAGCACCTCTGGCCCCCGGCCCAGCCCTGCTTAGCTGCCACGGGCAGCTGTGCCCCCCGCTGCCCCCCACCTCGCCCTCCCTGCTCTGCTCCAGGGGCCCGGGGCTGTGGATCTGGCTGCCCCCAAGCTGGCACCACAGTCCTGCCTGCTGTACCTCCTCCTGCTCCCCCAGTCCAACCCACCCCCACCAGCATGAGCACAAGGAGCAGTGGGGCAGTAGGTCCAAGGGCTTGCTACCACAGCTTCACCAGAACCATGTCCCACCACGTGGGCAGTGTCCCTGTAGCGGGAGAGCCTAAGTCCCCACACCAGGAGAGCTTATGTCCCCACCGTGAGAAAAATGTCCCCATCAGAGGAGTCATACCCACCCAGAAATGCAGCATCCCCACCCAGCAAAGCCACATCCCCTTCAGCAAAGCAGTATCCCCACCAGCAGAAAAATGTCCCCACCAGGACAGCTGTGGACCTACCAGAAGAGCAGTTTCCTCACCAGAAGAGCAATATCCTCACCAGGAGAGTACTATCCTCACCAACAGAGACATGTGCCCACCAGGGGAGTAGCATTCCCACCAGGAGAGCAGCACCCTCACCAGGACATCAGTGTCCTCACCAGGAGAGCCATATCCCCATAAGGACATGCGTGTCCCCACCAGAAGAACCGATGTCCCACCAGGGTCACAGCCAGGCAGCTGGCTCTGCCCTGGAGGAAGGCTGCTCCAGGCTGTGTGGGACCCCCCGTGCTGTGCCACGGAGCCAGGCGGGTCTGCAGTGGCAGCTGGAGATCTTCATCTCAGGGGCAGAACGGAGCCGGTGAGCTGCACAACTGCCCGGTTTCCTGTACAGCAGCAGGATGTTACTTTCAAAGCATGTCCCTGCTTCCTCCCCTCTCAGGTCGCCAGGTTCACGTTGCATGACCTTTAGTTTTTTAACCTCTCCTCTCCTCTCCCTCTCCCTTCCCC
>NW_008597536.1:412-1926 GCF_000691845.1 Merops nubicus | reverse complement strand
TTGTGGGTTCTTGTGCAGCCTAGAATGTGTCGGTGAGCCAAACAGCCAAGGCTGGGCACGGTGGAGGGTAGATGGTGACTTTTGCCACTTCTTGAAATTCTGCCATGGAGCCAAACATCAGTTCTGGTGTCCCACCTCCAGGGCAGGGTCTGGTCTGGTCTGCTGGCCCATCACCACCTTCACTGGGTGGTAGAGGTGGCTCTGGTCTCCCCTGTGGACTCAAGCAGGCACCGGGGTCTTGCAGTGGGAACAGGTCACGTCACGGGCTTCCTGGTCAAGCAAAAACCTTCAAAAGCTCTGCTGCTGTGTCAGCAACAGACCCAAAACCCACCAGGATCAGCCAGAGCAGCTGCCAGGGGAAGGGTCAGGCTGAGAAGAAGCCCTGATAGTACAATTCAGGCTGAGTCTGGGCTGCAATATCCCCACAACCATTTGTGGGCTGGGGAGGGCAGGGGTGGGGGCAAGGTGGCCAAGCTCCCCTCCAGGAAATGCTCCTGAAGCCCCAAGCGGGGCACAGGCACGAGTACACAGGTGTGGAGCAAAAAACCCAAATCTTTTTGAGACCAAAACTGCAAAAATGACCCTGAAGTGACTGCAGGAGGTAACAATATGTAGGGTGCAAAAAGAAACTGAGAGCAGTGATGTTAATGGTGTTAACAGAAAAAAAAAAACTGAAGAGTCTCTAAGGAGGAAGCTCCAGCCGCCCTCACCAGCACCTTTTCCTGTGTGATGTCAGGGAAGATGCCACAAGAGCAACAACCGTTTACCAGCAAAGCATTTTGAAGCTGCCACAGCCCAGCTCACACGGACACGCCACGCTCGGCCCTGAAACCTGCTTCAGGTTTGGGATTTCTGCCACTGGCTTGTGGCTACAGAGTGTCAGCCAAAGGAAAAACGTATCTGGGTGGAGAGACCCCAAACCAGGCCAAACGGAGCTCTGCTGCCACCGGCATCCTGGCACACTCTCGTTTCCCTGGGTTTCACCCATCGGGCAGCGCTGGCATTCAGGCTGGGTTAAACTAGTGCAAACTCAGCAACGGTTTTGGAGAATTTAAAAGAAAGGTGAGGACTGGTCAGGTGCCTTGAGAGTGATGCTGAGGGAGTCAGATGCCGTTTAACTCTCGGTGCCACAGAAGCTGTGGCCAGATGGGTGCTGCCAGGTGCCGGTGTGCCCGGCTGCGCCGGTGAGGGCAGCTCTCGGATGCGGGGGCACGTGGTGCTCGGTGCAGCCACAGCACCCCATGGCTGTGGCTTCCACCGGTGTCCTTCCTGTGAACTCGACTTGTCCCAGGGCAGGAAGGGGCTGCATTTTGACAGGTGCTGCTCCCACGGGCGCAGCGATGGGGCCTCGCTGGCACCCCCAAACATCCGCCCCACCGGCCAGCCTCGGTGAAACCCACTGGCACGCTCAGCAGCAGGGACCAGAGGACTCATGATGTGCCCAAACCCTCCTCCTCCAGCTCTCCCCGTGGCTCCCCAGCACAGGACGACCAGCGGCCGCCGGCATCACCACA
>NW_008597536.1:0-237 GCF_000691845.1 Merops nubicus | reverse complement strand
CCAGCTGCTGCCGTGCCACGGAAGCTGGAGGAGCTCCTGCTTGTGACTCACAGCTCTGACCACCCATCAAAAGAAGAGATGTATGCTTTCCTCTCCTTCCCTCCTGCTCTCCAAAGCTTGGATGCACATGGATTAAACCAAGGGAGCTATCACATGCTGCCTGCTCTGAAAGAGATAAAGCCCTGAATATAAAGCAGATTTATTGAGCCAGGCTCCCTGGAGCCATCCCAGGCTCCT
>NW_008597535.1:20501-37085 GCF_000691845.1 Merops nubicus | reverse complement strand
GGGGCGGGAGCAGGTCCGCGCCCCGGCTCCGCTTTCGGGCCTCTGCAGGCGATGGCTGGTGCTGCCAAACTGGGACCCTCTGCTCGGGCTGGGCAGGAGCCCACCGGGAAGGGCAGGGGCAATGCTCGTGCCCGAGGAAGCCTTGAGCCCAAATCAAGGGTCTTTGGCCCTTGCTGGTGGTCAGAGACGGGTGTGGAGATGGGGATGTCCTCCTCTTGCTGCCTTAATGCTCCCCAAGCTGGTGGCTTTGGGGCTAAAGCCACCCAGAGGGATGGGAGATAGGAGCAGCAGCATAGGTCTCCTTCCCCTGCCATGGTCCAGCTGCTGCTGCCAAGCGTGCCCTGCTGTGCTGGCTGCTGAGCAGAGGTTGGGGCGAGCTGGTACCCAGGAGGTCTCTGGTGGGAAGAGGCTGGTGTGTAGCAGGGCGGTGCAGATGGATGCCAGGCGCTGTGGATTCAGCTGTGGTTACTAGGGATGCAGCGCTGGCAGCGAGCGGGTGTGACCATGTGGTGCCAAAAGCAAAGGCACAGATGGTAAGGTGGTGGCAAGGAGGAGATTGAGCACCACAGATGCAGGACTTCATGAGAGAGAAGTTGAAAGTAGAAGCTGCTTTGAGTTCTGTGGCAGGAGCACTTGTGTATAAGCAGGTGGGTGTTAACTGCTGTGGCTTGGATGCAGAAGGCAAGAGGAAGAGACCGAGCAGCTCAGGATGGGAGTGAGGAGCCATGGAGGGCACAACAGCGTTCCCCCATGTCGTGAAGCAGGAGGGTGGCCAGCGTGGTCCTGATGACAGGTCTTCTCGTGTGCAGCACACGCTGTCTGCTGCTCCACAGAGATTAACCTGGCACTAGGCTAAGGTGTCCCCTATGGCTGCAGTGGGCTGGCGTCTCCCCGAGGTTGCCGCTGACCATCTGGACTCAATGATGTAAGGCGTAAAAATGGCTCTTCTGTCATACCTACAGAGATGCCACCAGGTATCCACCCTCCAGGGGACCAGTCTGTTCCCTGTCCTGGCCAAGTCTCTGCCAGGAGCTTGTTACCCATGGGCTCAGCCCACAAGCCAGTTGTGGGTGGTGCAAGGTGCCGAGCTGGGACAGGGCAAAGAGCAAAGCTCTGTGCCAGGCTGTGCACACACCCCCTCAGCCCTGCCTGGGTTTTCCTTGTGCTCGGAGCCAGGGTCTGTTTCCTGGGGCAGCTGTGACGCTGCAGTGCCGCTGGAGGAGCCGTGCCTGGGCTGGCTGGCAGCGGCCGTGCCAGTGGGTGACACGGTTTGTAGGCCAGGCAGCTCGGTGCAGCCCGCGGGCAGAGGTGAAGGGCTCCGTCATCCCCAATCCCCTGAGCTGCCTCGGCCTCTGCTCGGGTATTTTTAACCTTTTTGCTGTGCTAAGCTGCCCGGGGCCGAGGTGTCGGCGGGGAACACAGCCTCTGGCCGCTTTGCCGAGCCCGGGATTTCAGGATCAGGGGCTCTAATCCCCAGCTCCTGAAATACCTTCTCCTGCCGGCGGCGCGCCGGGAGCGTTTCGGCGGCGGCCCCTGGGGCTCTCTGCAGAGAGCTGGCTGTGGCTGTGCACTCGCCGGGTTAGCTGGGCAGGATGGTGACCCACTGCTGCTCTGCAGCTGGCTCCTCAGCTTCCCCTCCACTTCCTCTGTGGTTTGAAACCCATCTCTCCATGACAAGGGATCCAGCTGCTCATCTCCTGCCATCCCTTTCATCCCTGGGGAGCTGAGCTGGAATACACATTCCAGTCCCCCTCTAAAATCACCTTGGTGGCCTGAGCTGGGTCTGCAGAGCAAGGGCAGAGCGAACCCGCTGTCCTCTCCTGGATCTCGAGCTGCTTTTGGGGGTAAGGATCCCTCCACATACCATCTAGATTAAAGTCAGCTTTGAGACTTCTAATGACTGTGTTTTGGCTCGGGTGGAGGAGCCCAGCTGAGCTGTCGTGATGCACTCCCATGGAGGTGGTGTGCTTGGTCTTGCCCTGTTGCTTCTGCTGGTTCCCCAGAGTTCTTCTCCTGGCTCATTTTGTGGGGTCGGTGCTGGGTCCCTCCACAGGTGGCTCCTGGAGGCTGCTGTTGTATCACAAGCACCTCTTGTGGAAACACCAGTAAGGAGAAGGGGTTTGCGCCTGCCTGGTGAGGAGCTTGCACAGGGGGTGTTGGTCATGATTTCCCATGGAGGTGGGTCAGTCCCCACTGCTGCAGCCACCACGGTGTCCCCATGATGTGGGGCCCCTGAGCTGTAGGCACATAAATGGTCTGGTTTTGTGCAGAGGAGCTGGGGACTAACAGAAGAGATTTTTCGAGTCTGCTTGCTGTGGCCCTTTCCCTTGGGGACAAACATGACCAGGGCACAGCATCCTCCTGTTAACTGAACCAGAACCTCGGGCACCCGAGCCCCACCGAGCCCTGGGTCAGGGCTGGTGCCCTCCTGCACGGGCAGGCTTAGCTCTTTGCTCTCTTCTCCTCTTTGTTCTCTGCTTCTTCCTCCTTCCCTCCTGCCGCCAGTGCGTTACTTCTTCAGGACTCAGGGCTTCCTCCTCTACAAATTGTCTTCCCAAATGTAATGCTAGGAGGGAAGAAGGGTGCAAGACCAGGTGGAGGGAAACCTGGGTTGCTCTGCCAGCTCGCTGCTTTGTCTTGGGCAAGATGCTTTCACTGCTCAAACTCTTTTCTTGTTTCCCTTTAACTGTACCTGTTTAATGACTCTCAGTATCACACACCAAGTTCTTAGGATTGAAGTTCTGGTTGTTTTTTTTTTTTTCTGTCCACACATCTTTTCTGCTGTCAGCTGCTGTTCTGGCATTTATCTGGGGAGCCAGCTGTGTGGGGCGTACACCTGGCTGCGTGCAGCCCAGTCCGACCTCGGCGGTAGCTTGTACTCGGAGCAGCACGATGAAGAAGGGGAGGAGGCAGGTGATGGGGATGTTCTCCTTCTGCATCAAGTCATTCCTTACTCCAGCGAGTGCCTCAGTGCAGGGTCCTGCCCTGGGGACTCCTCTGAGCCCGTGGTCACACAGCTCAGTGCCACTGCTGGTCCCTGCCCTGATGCCATCTGGGGTAGGACTGTGATGCTGGTACTGAAGGGTACTGCTTCCTGGGTGCAAAAAGGTTGTCCTCTCCCAGCCAAGTGTTCCATACCAGTGGGGAGCAGCCAAAACAAGCAGGGGATATCTGCCTGTCCAGGAAGGGGCACTGAGGCATGCTCAGGTCTGCTGGTGTTTCAGGGGAACGTTTGGGGTACAGGGAACACTTCACCTCCTTGCCAGCAGCCCACAAATCCCACCTAAGACACTAACAAGCTAGTAGTTGTCCAGCACTGAGGCTAAAATAAGCTTTTTCCGATGACAGCCTTTGTCTCCGCACTCCCACTTCTTCAATTATTATTTAAAAAAAAGGATTTGCACAATTCTAATCGATGTGGACATGTCAAAGAAGCCAATTGCAAGTGGGCAGACTTGCTGCACAAGGACCTGGCCAGTACAACCTCCCTGAGGTCCATGGAGCCAGAGAAGGGAAACCTTCCTGCGTGGCAGAGCTGACCAGGGAGCCCCGGTGGTGCTGCTGGGCGTGCTGGGGAGAATGTGGTCCTGGCTGATGTGGCGTTCTTGGGCTTCTTGGTTACTGGCCTGTGTTAGGTGGTTTGGTTTTTTCTTTTTTTTTGGCAAGAGGTGTGTGTAACTGTCCTCTCTTTTCTTCAGGACAGAGTCATCAATCTAGTTGTTGGCGGCTTAACGTCCTTGCTGCTCGTTGTAAGTATCCTGCACCCCATCCTGTGTTTCGTGCCTCCCTTAGGTGGAAACCAGAGTTCCTCCCCAAAACAAGTGCCAAAACTTCACTGAGCAAACAGGCTGTAAACTGGGGCCAAGTGGTCACTTTGGAGTGCATCTGTTTTGAAACTCTGGCAGTAGGAGAAGGCAAATATCTCTCTTCAAGCCAGGTTGTAAGGTCTGGCTGTGCAATACAAAGCCCCAGGTCCACGGGCAGGTTGCCCATTCTGGCTGACCGTGAGGCTGGGTGAGATGACACAGTGGTTATGACCCAGGAGGACATGTTTGCCTCTATTCAGGGTTTATTTCCCTGTGTTCATGGCTTATAGGAGTTTTTCAAAAGTTTGTCACTTTGTCTTGAGCTATGCTTTCCCCAGGCTTTAAAGACAAACCCAGCACCATCGTGACTAGAGAGCATCAGGTTTTTGGTCCTCAGCAGCATCATCGTTTGTGAGCTGAGGCTCAGGGAGGTGGTGGGGAGAGCCAAGGTGCCAGCTGGTGGGAGGTTTGGCTGAGGGGATGCTCCTACACAGGCAGCATGCACCCCCATGCCTGCTGGCTTTCTCAGTACTTGCAGGATGGTTTCCAGCAACAAGCCAGAGTAGCAAAGCTTTCATCTGTTTTTATCACCCCTCCTAAGTCTGCAGTTGTGTCAAAGCAGTTTTCCTGCAGAATTTTGCATTTCCCTCCAGCTTTTCATGGGGTGGGAGTTGAAGAGCAGGGAGGGGTGTGTGGAGCTGGATGCCAGGGCTGTGGCACGCCAGGCGTCGGGAGCCACCACAGCTCTGACAGCAGGCCAGAGCAAGTCTTCACCTCTGTCTCCCTCCACACAGGTCACTCTGATCAGTGCTTTTGTCTTCCCGCAACTACCTCCAAAACCTGTGAATATATTTTTTGCTTTCTGCATCTCCTTGTGTTGCATTTCTGCTGGCATACTTGTAAGTACCACCACGTTTGCTGTGTAAGCCTTTGAGTCTATGAGGATGAGATCAGAACAAAATCTGCTTTGTGTGGTGCCACCTTCTTTTTGGTGCTGGCCAAGAAAAAGCTTTCCTGCCACCATAACGAGTTGAAGGAGTGGTCACTAGTTGTGTGTGTACTGCAGAGTGTGTGTGTGTGTGAACTAAGCCAACTTCTGCAGACCAGCTGTGATGCAAGACTTGTCACCTCTGTGCCCATGCCACCTGTAGCCACCAGTGGAGACATAAAGTATGAAACCAGGGCGCAGAGTGGTGAGATGGGAATGCAGGGATGGATTGTGCTGCACAAGTCTAGGGGTGGAGCAAAACACTTGAACTTGGAAGTGGTGGGGCCAGCCAGGCACTGGCAGAGGTCTGTGACCTTTCAGGCACAGCAGGAGGAAGCTACTGGAGGTGGCATTTCAGCAGGGTAGCAGCAGAGGTTCCTCTACTCAACAGCTGTAGCATCTCAGGAAAGCTGGTCCCAAGTGCTGGCAAAGAGACCTGGCAGGTCCGAGTTCAGAGTGGTTTGGGTTGGAAGGGACCATCCAAAGATCACCTAGTCCACCCCCTGCCATAGACAGGGACATCAGAGGCACCTTCCTCTGCTGCAGGTTTTAGTACTTGGAGCATTCTCCTTCCTTCAGCTGTGACCTGGAACAGTTGTGACCCTGGGCCCCTGCCCCTCACTGTGAAGCTGCTCTGTGTTGCCTGTAGAACCAGTTTTTGGTTCTACAGCTGGTCACCATGACTCTGCCCAGGAAGACCATGTAGACCTGACCTTTGTCCTTACCAGCCAGGGTGTAGGCAGTTTTGAGTGCCAAAAAACCCAACCAACCTACCCACCCTCCCTCTTCAACCAAACTGACAACTCGTGTCTTCATAGCTAACCCAGCACCCCAGTTTCACAAACAACCTTGTTTTGGGGAGAAATATCTTTCCAAGTATTCTTGTTTGTGTATTCCAGAAGCCTGCTAAGAAAGCAGGTGGCATTTCTGAACTGCTAAGACACTCAGGGGGTCTCTCCAGCTCGTGTTCTCGAGTCGGGGAAGATGGGCAGTTTTACAGAAACCCAAAAAGGTTTAGAAGTTGCAAGTTGAGGTACCACAGAAAGTTTCCTCTAAATACCTGGCATTGTAAAGTAATAGACTCTTCCTCTCTTCTAGATCTACTGGTATCGACAAGGAGACCTGGAACCTAAATTTAGGAACCTAATTTACTATATATTATTTTCTATTATCATGTTATGCATATGTGCCAACCTGTACTTCCATGAAGTGGGTAAATGATGGACATGGGGAGTACCCAGCGATGCTGCTGCTGTGTCAGACTGCTTCCAGCTCAGCTCTGCCCAAGACGTTTAAGTGAGGACAATCAGCCCGAGAGGAAAGAAGTGGGTTGTGCAAGGGTCAATCAGTACATGATTTTCATGTAAATGTATATGTAATGTCCCTCTTGTTGGGGAGAATTATTGCCATAAGATGTGACATTCTGCTTTTTTTTGAAGAGCTGCTGTTGCACTTAATGAACATTCCAGTTGTACTGATGTTTCAGAATGGCACAAGCTTTTTCATTTTGGAAAAAAATGCATTTTTTTATTACTGTACAAATAAACTGCAGCATTGCAAGGATCTGTAGCAGTATAAATAAATGGCATCTTACAGTTACGTAAGACAAATACTCTTTATTTTGTTTAAACTGAATATACAGTTATTTCTGTTCCCTAGGCAACCATTTGAAACTACAACTTATTTTTCACATTAACAAAACCACAGACTTAAAAAGACCAACTCTTGATTATGAAGAGCTAATTACAGAAATAAATAAAATAATTTATACATCAGTCTTTAGTTTCTATAGCTTTTTCTCTCCATCCTTAGCTAACAGGCTGCTGCTCAGCCTAGTGTCTGTTTCAAACCCTTGAAGGTAGGAATTAATTGTCTTCCCTTGCCTCGGGGGCCCTATGCCCAACCTCTCCCAGAGCTGTTTCTCCCAGGACTTGGCCACCTCCACACCACCCCCCATCTAACTTGCTGCATAAATCACTGGAGACGTGGCTGGTAGTGTCATGTAAACAGTGAGAGACAAGGGTTCCAGCCTACTCACAACCAGCTTCAAAGAAGTTACAAGCTTGTGGGGGGAGGCTGGTGGGTCCCAGTACCTTCCCTTTCTCATAGCCCTTCCCTTTTTATTCAGCTTACTGTAGTGATGAAGAAAGAAAAACAAACAAACAAAAAGATTTCCCACAAGTGATCTTTCTGAGCTGTGTCCATTGCCTGCAACGGACTCCTCAGGAACAAGCAGACCGGGCAGGTCCCATAAGCATCTGTGCCTTCTTCCTCTGCTGTGGATGTCCTAACAAGCCAGATGAGATGGGAACACAGACCAGACCATTTCTTCATGATGCTGCCCCTGCTCCCCGAAGTCTTTGATAGAATACATTTCCTCCTGAAATGTTAAGAGTCCCTTACTCCATGAGTCAGTAAGTGCAGAAATCCTCACCCATTCTTCATGAACCTTGTGCAAACTAATTCTTGCTGTGGCACTAAGAGGCAACAGTTCACAGTCCTTGGCTTCTGTCCAGTTCTCCAGCCGTGCAGCTCAGCACATCAGTACCAGGTCAGATCAGAATTGCCCACGTGGATCCCAGCAGCCAGCACTGCAGCAGAGGTTCTTTCAAACGCTGGAGCACCCTGGCTGAGATCAGCTGTAGCACACCAGGCTGGGCTGGCTGCTCTCTCACCCGTGACAAATGAGGTAAATAGCCTGAGCAGAGAAGGTGCACTGCAGTCACTTCAAACTGGAAGCTTCTCTTTCAAGATACGGACTGACTGCTTGCTTTGGAAAGGTGGCACAGGGTTGTAACTAATTTCACAATGCAGACATAATCAATAGAAAATGGACATCATTTACTCCTCAGTGACAGCTCACTAAATCTTCAACATCCTTTGAGTCTTCCGAGTCAGGACTGCCCAACGATGAGCCAATAATGTGTGACCCATCTCCGTGATGCTGCAGGATAGGATCTGTCAAGAGACACACTCCATTAGGACTGTTATTTACTGTGCCAGTACAACAAGATGTAAAATACAGACCTAGGAGACAGAAAACGCAGTCTGGAATTTTCACCAGTTTTAAGCAATGCTGCTCAAAACAAGGCAGTTCTCCACTTCTGGTTTTAAGGTAGGCTATGACTAATATGGATGCAACTAGTGTGGCTCCCATTTGAATTCATCAGGCCTAGTGCTGAGCCCCCGAGAGCTCTCCAAGGAGATCCTTCTGCTGGAAAGGAGTATTTGTTTGGCACAGCAGTGGGAGAGTGTATCTGTGCTGCTTCCAGGCCTGAGGAGACTCTTGGCACTGGAAGAATGGCACAAGCTAGCAAGCCCTTCTAGGTGAGAGCTGTGCAAACCCAAATAGCACAGCTCCTCACCATGAGAGGTATCAAGTGTATTTATGATGCCTCTGGTCTTCTCTCAGGTAAGAAATCTCATTCAAGGAGGAAGCATGAAGAAATGCACACTAAATAGTTACTTATTAGCCTAAGTGTACTAATTCAAGGCTCAAGGGTGATGGGAACAACTCAGCAAGTGATGAAGCAGCTGCTGTTTTCATGGTTTTCCCACAAGGTTAAGTGGGGCTGTCTTCCACTTCTGATAGCAACTGGGTAACCAGCTTGCTTAAGGTTTCATAGCAATGACGTGGAAAATTATTTAAGGGAAAGCAAAGATCTATAAAGGGTTTCTTCACAGGATCTCAGAAGTGCAGCACTGCTTTAATGAATCCTAACTCCAGCATCAGCCTCGTACCTGTTAGTGTTGTCAGGGGCAAGACTGACTCGCTGTCTATGTCATCCGTTGCCTGGATGAAACCATGGGAAGAAGGAACAATAAGCACAGTCTCATCATCTATCGTAGGCTGATCAACTTGTTCTTCTATCGTTGGAGAGCCCAGGTCCTGCAGAACACAGAAGAACAGGACATGAGAGCATGCTCATGGTAGCAGAAACAGGAGGACCTGCTTTGCCAGCCACACTGCCCAGTGAGCAACACACTGCCTGGATGAACTTTGTCTCACTGAATTGGAACGTCAGCATCTGAGCTAGTTTTCTTCAGCAGTTATGGGGCATGTTTCATCCTACTGCAGGCATCTAAAAGGCAGATTAGAAGAACTCTACCCTTCGGGCAGTCTGAGGGCAGGGGGAGAGGGAAGGACAGACTGCAAAGGCTAAATAAAGCTTTTCCAACTCTTTGCTGTCTAGGTGTTCTGAGACACTGAAGCAATACCTTTACAGTACTTCCCAGCTCCACAAAAGCAATAGTTTTACCTGAACTTAATGACATAACTTCAATTTTAGTTGCTTGCCCTCTCACTTGCTGACTGTAGGTTGGTTCCAAATTTTTTAGCTGAACCTCTTTACATCAAAAACTGGGGAATACACTGGTATACTTCCAGGTACAAGCTGTCAATGCCCCTGCTCTCTTCCAGCCCTGTAATAGCTGCCGCCTCTTCCCTGGCTCTCGTGGTACTGGAATGGCAGTAATACACCTGGCTTACTCACTGTCCCACCACAGACTCCTGGTTCTGCAAAAACACACCAAAAGGCATCCTAGATAGTACTGCCAGAATAAGCAGAGTTATTTGGATTCCAGTTTTTGTGTGTAGCATGCATGAGGTTTGTTCAAGCTTCAGGACTCACTGATGCAGAACATTTGATAATGTTGCCAGCAGAATGGGAGGAACCTGGATTTATCCCTGTTTTCAGAGGGAGCAGGAGATGTTTGGGAGAGGTTACAGCCCTCTCTGTCCAAGCAAATCCTGAAGACCCTCCACCTAGTTTTTTGGAAAACTTGTTTCCCTACATTGTTTCACAACTGTTTTGCAAAGACAACGGCCTGAAAACCACTTTCCTGGTGCAGCTGAAGAGGAGCTGACTACCTGTGCTGCTGCTCAGTCAATCAGACTTGGTGCCAACGTGGACCCATTCATGCCAGGTAGGGTCTGCCTGACCTGCAGAAGCAGCTTCCTGCAGAGAGCCCAGCTGAACCTGCCCACCACAGGCAGTGTGTCGTGAGGCTTCAAACTGGGAAGAGGAGGCATGAAAAACTAAGAAGCTGTTGTGGTAAATAGACCATTCCCAGCCAGGAATAATAAAACCCTGCAGCACAACTGCCTGTGTCCCACCAGGCACCCCACAGGGACAATACAACACAGTGCATTACAATAGCATGGACTTCAAATGAGAAAAATTTAGGCATGTCTTTCTAGAGTCATTTCTCAGTTAGAATCACTCAGACAGTTCACGATCTCCTAGAATTTAAATACATGTCAAACTTGAATCTGACTAGAAGTGAAAGGCAAATTAGAATTACAAATTCAGTTTGGTTTTCTGTATACAAAAAAGGTTTAGCAGCTCTATAAGCTACTAGTCATAAGTGATTTCTACAAAGTTTAATTAGGAATTATGTTTATAGCAAAAGTTTACTAACTGTACCTTGAGAAGCTGAAATTTTAAACTGAGTGTAGAAAGGTGATGGATTCCATCTGTTGAGAATCTTCTCACAGTCTGTATCAACCATGAGACAAGAAAGAGGAAAATGGAAGAATCCCAGCTTTGGGTGTGTTTGGGATTCAAACACTTCTGTAGTAGCAGATTGTGGAGATGTACCAAGGTCCTCCTCTTTGTAGAAGCACAGAGGATATGCAGTGCCTACTCTAAACTTTGTCAAAGACAAAGCCTAATGAAGTCAGAGCATATCAAAAGTGGATTTTCAAGATGGATAAAGCAGAAATACAGCAACTGTAGAGCACAGTGTTTTAAAGAACAGGATGGGGTATTTGAATTTAACTAATTTCTTCCCACAGTCCTATCTAATCAATCTTCCAAGCAAAAATGCATCTTCTACCCACTAAAGAGACCTTCTTTTTAGCATCTCCATTTTCCTTGACTTACTCATTATTGTAGTTCCAGCTATGGTTTCAAAAAATTCAGTTTCCAACTGAAAGATGGAAGAATTCAGTATATGCCATCTGAATAACTGAAATCATCTGGATAAACTAATTTCTGCATCTCAGGTGCTGAAGCTGAATAAAATTGAGGCCAGAGAAAGAAAGAGCTTAAATAATTAAAATTCCAATTTGACAAATACTTAACTGGAGTCGTATGGTTAATAGAAGTCCTCAAAAATGGAAACTGTGGAGCACCTCAAAATATATAATTCGATTCAGAGAGCAAAAACTGACTCCCTTGTTCTTCACCTCCCTTGTTCAGCAGTCTATCTATCTGCAAATTAAGTGTGTTGGGCAATTAACAACCTAGTTTAGAGCAACAGCACCAAATAGTAATCAGATGAAGGCAGCTGTTCAGTGCCACCAATATTCCTGCTTTTCACAGTCATCATGCCAATGTACCCTGAGCAGTGAAGCAGCTCCACAGTTGGTGAGCTGCACAATGCTCCAGACAAAGACAATCAGCCTTGGTACCAAATTAAATGCTGTCACTGTCACACCCGTAACATATTAATGAAGCTCAAGGACAGAGGATCTGAGCAAAATACTCCCAGAACTGCAATATACACGGACTCGCTGACGTATTTAATAATGAACAGCTTCACATAAAGGCCAAAGATGCAAGGAAATGACTCTCCAGGCAGATACAGGGAAATACCAAGTATCAAGCACTGCCCTACCTCAGTAACGTAAGAGCTGGGTAAGTCAGTGTGAGAATGCTCTTCCTGTTTGAGGCTGGCAGCTGAAACCTCCTCCTCAGTTCTTACTATAACTCCATCCATCAGTTCACTGCTGTTCCTGTTGTTGAACTGGGAGGCATCCTCTCCATTGTAGACTGACTGCTCTTCGTCACCCAGCTTGGACTGATGGATATCTCCTGGGAAGGTGTTTGTCTCTAGGGTCTCGGGAGGAGCTGTCAGGTCAGCTGACTGCATGTCTGGATCCACAGCAAGCTCTGCCTGTGTGACAGAGGAGGAGATCTCCTCAGCAGCCACCGTGCGGATGATGACGCTTGGCGTGTGGCACTGCACTGTCACGTTGTCACTGGTGTTTAACAAATGCTCTGGCTGTGAGCAGTAGTGGAAAAAAAGACAAACAAACCCCCAAAAAGTCAGAGACCTTCCTCCAAGCATCTTCATATCTTTCAGTAAATAAAAGCGAAAGATTCAAAGAACTCATTAGAGTTTTACATATATAGTATGTCAGCCCAGATCATCTGTTGACCCTTCTTGGCCTTAAATGATGAGTTTGTAGACTGAATTTGGTGTCAACTGTTCTTTAAGTCACAAGCAATGTAAATATGCAATACAAGAGAAGCAATATTCAGGTAAGGAGCACTATAGATTCAAAAGACCAGTTTTTTTTCCCCTGAATTTTACATCACTTCTGCTATTCAGTCTCCATTCTGATTTCCCCTCCTTCCCTCTAATAAAAAATACCATCATTACTGTGCAAGTTTTGAGAACACCACTATTTGTTTGTGTAACTGGGAACCTCAAGGAACTGCAGGGTTTTGTTCTGCTGGAGCAAGCCACTAGATGGAGACACCACGTTCAGCGACAGTAAGAACCCAGCTGCTTTACTAAGCTTTTCGAGCAACTTCCAAGTTGCTTTTTAAAAACAATAAAATAATCCCTTTTTGGTATTGTAAGCAAAGCAGCAGTGTTACGATTCAGAAGTGCTCTGCCCATGCCACGTGCACACTGCCTGCTGCCCTGGCCGGGCTCACCTACCGACAGGGCATGGACTATGATCTGCTCGGGGGAGGCGGGGGCTGCCGCCAGCGTCACGGCAGGACTGGCCGTCAGCGTCACGGGCAGCCCTTGGCTGGAGCTGGTCTGCAGTAGGTATGTGCCCGGCGTGCCCGTCGGCTGCAGGTGGAAAGACTGCAGGAGACAAGAGAACATTCACACCCAAACGCACGGGGGTGCCTTCCAGGGACACCCAGTGCTCAGAGCAAGCTTATTTACATGAACCAGCCTAACTGTAACTCCCCTGCAAAGCAAGCAAACAAACCCAGTCCCCACTGCACTGATGGCTGTACTGCACAAGTAGAAAGAAACTCATCCACAGCTTCAGGCTACCAAGTATTAAGGCTAAAAATCAAGCATATACTATGTTGGACAATCACAGGTAGGAAAGAAACAAATTCAACTTACTCTTAACATTAAGATGAAAGAAATTGTATTATAAATTACATTACAATGGAACTGAAGGAATATTTACTTGCTGGGAGTTTCCTCTAGCTCTGTTACATCAGATTTCAACAGCAAAAACAATCACAAAGGAAAATTCATCACACTAAGGTATCAAGGCAGATATAAAGCATTTAACTGTAATTCACATTTTATTCCACAGCCCTGATGAATTACACTTTTAGACATACAGTTTGCTTGGAACTTTTAAGTCTTAGATCTCTTAACTTCCTCTTTCCACTTGAGAACTATATTTTTTTTTTAAATGCAGTTGTGCATTAGCAGTCTAAGAAGTAGCTGTGCTTAAATGAGAAAACACAGTGACAAATATCAGTTCTCTGTCACTTACTGGAAGAATCTCAAAGGTCTGTAGTGTTCCACTGTTTAGTGTTATTGTCTCAGAGTCAACAGTAGCAGCAGGGGAATCGGTTGAGGCTGCAAGAGGAAGTAAAAACAGAAAAAGAAACGATGTGAACCAAAATGTTTCAGCCCTGCAGAGAGCGTAACACACTATTAATTATTACATAGCAGGGTACTGTTAATTCCAGTAATAAGAAAAAGAAAATTGGCTGCAGTCCTAATGACAAGGTTCTGTAATTGGCACCCACGATCCAACACTATTTAAAGAGGGCATTCTACGATCCAGAAGTGCAAAAGAGAGCAAGCATGGGTTTACTGCACAGGGATAAAAAGTAAACAAAGTTATCTAATATGACCTAATTACTTTTTGTAGTGGGATTTGTAAGAGGTTCTGGTGGAATGATATGCTTTGGATCATGTGTTACTTGTTTGAAATTTGTGTCATGTTTAATATTGCTGTTTCCTACAGAGCTCTTTTTTTTTTGGTATTTTTAAACTTCTCTGCCCTTCACAGTATGTCCACCACTGATGAAACGTCAGATGCTCCCTAAGGTATCTGCCTACCCTGTATGCTGTGGTTCTCACACACTACAGTGTATGAAAGCTGTGAGAATACTTACCACAGGTGTGTAATTGTTTATGCAATTATCTCCATTACTTCTAAGAGTAATGAAGGGAAGCCCTGAAAACAGTTTACGTATCAGATTTCAAAATCACCAAACACCTCATACCCAAAGAGAACACAAAACCTATTCAGAACCAAAATTGTGATTTTCAGTTACTCTTAAAAAACTCACAAGTTCCAGGAAGCTGGAGGAAAATTAATACATTGCCAATTATCCAGCAATTCCACAAATACCAAAAGGTCCAAAGACCTACATGACAACAGCAGTACTCCAAGCACTGAGAACTTGGTCCTCAGACTTCAAAGTAGAATAATTTTGGTATCTTATGAAGATACAAGCTCTGATTTTGAAGATTTTATTGGTTTTGTGGCATGTTTAAGATTTCCAGCTGCAAATTTCTGGCCCCTAGTAGCTGTAAAATGTGGCCTGTCTGTTACCTAGCCAGGTATGTTCATAAAGCCTACAGGAATTACCCTTTGAAACCTTGAGCCTTCTATCAAATACAGCTTAAAATGGCTCAGAGGTTCAGCTCTCATGGCATTGGGAAAGCCACAACACAAAATTAATTTTGACTGCACAAGCAGAAATTCTTCAGAAAGCAGACTAAATGGGGAAAAAGGCTTGCTAGGCACACAGGAGCAAGCAACATCACAAAATAACCATTACAGGATTCAACTCAGAAAGGACTAAAGGACAGCTTTGACCAAGCTTGGTTGAAAGTCTGAGACTACTGACATATTGCAACAGATAATAAGTTCCTGTCTTGGTGTTGTGTGTCATTCTAATTAAAAAATAAACTGCATAAAATGAAAATGGCACTTAGAAAGTAGTACGTTCATCTAGTGAAATTATAAACAAAAAATTGTTGACTGAATGCCTATCTAGTCATAGTCTGAAGAATCAGTTCTTAGCCTGATTTATTTATTTTGTAGCTAGCAAGACTGAAGCACTAATTTTTCCTAATACAACTGGCAAATGACAAACAGTGCAAAATAGTGTAAAATGGAGATGACAGGCTGCATATGGGGTGAGTGCACTGGAGTGACTGGAGTTACTCAATAAGATGAGTTACAAAAACAAGCAATAAGCTCTGCCATCAAAGTAGACCTGGTAATGTTTGATAATGAGCAAAGTTCATCACTAAGAGCATGGGAAACACCAACTTAAAAAACCACAGTAGTTAGAGGAGACCATCAGCTGAATACTAGTGTGACTGAGTAGTTAACACTTTCCAGAGTGTTTACATTTAGAAATAACTGCATGATAAAGAGCAGGACTAGAAAAAATATGATATACCTTCCCTTCAGTGTCCTTCAGCAGAACTAAGGGATAGCAGTATTCTACAAAAGGAGATTTTGTGCATGGTATTGTTCTGGACAAGAGCTATCAGAAGAAACTTAAGGAATAAACATATTTATACTGCATCTTCATCAAGAGGCTTGTGTACTGAAGCCTTCTCAAAGAAGACTTCACATGGCAAACTCTTGTGTGTATGCACACAGACAGACACCTACCTACAGCCCCTAGGTCCAGGTGCTCCAACTGCAGCTTCCAGGTGTGACTGTCAGTAATACCTACGTTTGTCTAAGCTAGGAATGGGCAAACGGAATCCAGAAAACCAAAGCAGAATTAATAAAATGATTTAAAACATACCCACTCCTCCTTCACCATTTTAACAGAAGAAAGTCTGAGGTTTCATTAGAGGACAGTTTGTTTCTACTAGCTACTTACAGACGTGTGTGATCTGGACTGGGATCTGCAGGGCTGCCACGGGGCTGGGCGTGCTGCTGGCGCTCTCCTCCAGCCGAGCCACTCGGATCTGCACGTGCTGAACCCCCGAGCTGCAATTACTGTTGGGTAATCCACTGCCAGATTTGGGCTCTGAAAGCTGGTGCCCTGGATTGTTTTTTTGGTTCTCATGGAGTTGTTTAAGACCCTTTATCAGCACTGAGAGAAAAAAAAAATACTCGTGCTAAAGCATGTTGAGGAAATACATTTTAAATGCTGCATGTGAGACTTATCCACAATGAAAAGAGCAACCAAAGTCCTTCTGGATTGGAAACCTGAACAATTTATAGAGATAACTCAGCTAGAAATTTAGAACATACATAAAACACATTTATAGTCAACTACTGGAATGAACTCCATTTTCTCAAGGAACCTACACATTTTAAGATGCTTGAACAAAACCAGCTCAATTCTAAGCCAGTATCACTTAGTTGTGTAATGCTGCTACCAGAAATAAACTCTTCAATCTTATGAAACGTGGAAGCAGATTTGTTCAAGAGGTTGGCAGAATGGAGTCAGGGAGCAGGAGAGAACTAATCTCACAGTGGCTATACCACAATTCTTCATCTGTGTCTGAAGTGGCCCATTGCTCCAATAAAACTGTGCACCTTTCTTCCCTATCATCACTTTGGTCCCACTGAGGGAGCAGCTGACACATGTAAGGTTACAAAAGCTGAGGCCTCTGCTTTTCTAGCATTCAATACAGCAAACTGCTTAAACACAGAGACACAGACTGGTTTGGGTTGGAAAGGACCTTTAAAGGTCATCCAGTCCAACCCCCTGCAGTGAGATATCCGCAACTAGACCAGAGCCCCCATCCAACCTGGCCCTGAATGTCTCCAGGGCTGGGGCATCCACCACTGCTCTGGGCAACCTCTCT
>NW_008597535.1:0-20470 GCF_000691845.1 Merops nubicus | reverse complement strand
CGTTGACATTTTGTCGGGGTAAAGAGTGGAGCCTGTTCATTCAGCGGCATATTTCTATTACAAATTATTTGATGCAACAACTGCCCATTAATATGTGGTAAGCATAAGAGGACTATCCTCTCAATTGCAGCCTCCAGGCATGACCAATACACAACCACACTGACAACCACAGCAAAAGGGCCCATTAAAGTATACCTTTTATTATGACATGAGTAATTTATCTGGTTGGTTGTTTTTTTTTTTTCTCTCCACAACTCAGAGAAAAGGAGGACTGAGGGTCACGGAGACTGAAATATCCTTTGGCTCAGGCACTAGTTTCTCCAACCAAGAATGAGAGAACACTAGGAGAAACTATTTGGGGAGCTCTATGCTCCAAATTCCTCCCCTCTGTGCAGCTAGCAGTAGTCCTACCTTCTGTCTACAGCTAAGGTCCAGCACCTCCCATAGGTTACAATTTAACATTTTAAAGTTAATGGATCTAACCTGAGGTGATACTGTTAGGCTGCACATACATCTCCTCTTCCACCTGGAAAGGTCACTGCCCTCCATACCAAAGATCATCACTATCTGAGATCTGCCAGCTGAGCTGCTTATATATGTGCTCTCCCTTCAGCCAAAGTGAGGGCAGCTGGCAAAGCATACTGCTTATACGTCAGCTTGGCTTGTTTTGACTGAAACACTCAAGGTGTGCTTGTAGGAGCAACTCAGGCAGCAGATCCAAGGGGCCAGTAACTTCCAGCAAAGGCACAATGTGCTCTTTGACCAGCCCTGCTGTGAGCAGACAGTAAAATGCAGCCTAATTCTTGTGACATTTGTGAAAGGAGCTTTCAGAAGAGAAGTGTGCAAGCAGTACGTTACCAGGGAATGAAACATCTTTGTGGTTTGCAATCTGCCTTTTAATGGTCCACCATTTACTCCGGAGCCACTGTGGTGAGCGGACACTACTCCATCCTTCAGCTAGTAAATCCCAATTGATGTCATTTTCATCAGAAACTTCAAGTTCCGCTATCCTGGCAGGATACAGAAAATATTTACCTGTTAGAAACTACCCTCCAGACTGGAAGGGGTGTTGCACATCTCTGGTCTCCTCACACGAAACAGCAGCAAAATGGCATGCTAGTGAACAGTCCCACCAGGGCTCATGAATCCACCAACACAGGCTTCCAAGGCGCCACGCTGCCAGAGGTCAAGCAGAATCATGAACAACAGAAGATGGACTAGACCTGTTAGATGATCCAGCCCATCTCCTCGCCATGCAGGAGTACTCTCCTTATTTACATATACATTAGGACTTGGATCAGATTATTGTGAAGCATTCCAAATGATGGTACTTGCATCTTTTCTCTTTAGAAAACCATTCCCCAAACACGTCTCCAAGGCAGGAAATACTTCCCGAGATTCACTCTGAACTTTCACTTAATTAATTTCATGTTATAATATTTACTTGTTTTTTCCTAAATAACACTCATCCGTCCTTAACACAGATTTTTTGCCTCCTCTCAGATGCTTCTTAGCCAAGGTAGATGAAGTTAGCTACAGTACTAAATAGTCCCTCATAGATCACTCCCATCGGGTTCTCCAGGTAAGAGACAGTCTTCACACAATTTTGGCAGATGTTATACACACACTGGATTCTACTGGAATCCATCTGAATACTATAGTATTTCTGCATTGCCTCCAGCTCATCAGTACATAGAGCATATGAAAGAGAAGTGAACAGTGAGAGGGGAAAAGATTTTTGTGGCAGTTAAGAAAAGTTCTCTTCACAAACCAAGCAATAGCACTGAACCCTTTTGCTAGCTAACAATACTTAAAAAAGAAAAAAAAAAACAAGAAAAAAAGAAAAAAGGCTACCAAACCCAATCCTGCCGGATGAGTTAAGGATATCTGGACAGACCAAAACAGATACCATTTGTACAGAAATATTAAGAATTATAAGCAGCATATTCTGAAATGTGGAATCGGGTTCCTCCTTCTGAGCTCACGTCATACAGCTTCAGCAAGTTAGTGAACATTGCTTTCTAAATACTGCCTAGATTCCCTGGATATCTTGCTTTTTATTCCCACCCAAAACTACCAACCCATAAAAATCCACTGGCTAAAAAGCCTGAGTTAAAGGCATTCAAAATGGGAGGAGGACTGGAGAGAGCAAAAGATTGCCAAAGTTACTACCAAGTTGACAGTTCAAATGTAGTCAAAGATGCTGATATCCAATCAGTGTTTGGTGGCCTACATGAAATTAATTTGCAGTCTCGGTTTAGATCTTTGTAGACAAGACGTCCACATCACAGAAACCACCACCACACTTGACCCTTGTTGGTCATCTCAGCAGAGAGGCCAAGGACTGAACGGGCAGGGAGACTGAACTACCCTCCAGTTAAGGGTTAAAGCGCATCGGTGGGGCAACGTGTGGGAAGCTTGCACGGTCGCTGCCTGTGCTGTACCTTTTCTGTGGAATAAAGAAGACTTCAGTCTCCAGGGCTTTCAATCTGACACCTTTCACGAACACTAACATTCACTAAAAAAACAAAAAACAAAAAATATGTTCAATAATAAATCTCTGGGAACTGTAAACACAGCAGTGATTTTTTTGGAGGATTCTAGAGGTTTTAGTGTCTAAGAAATCACCAAAATGGACCCCAATGGAATCCTGCTAGTGTCATGTATTACGAACCTTTAAAAGTAACCAAACTAACAAACCTCAAGATGAGATTGATTTCATCTTCCTTGGTCCACTCAGTGCCCCCACTCTGTTTCCAGTTGAGATAGTTGAGCCATTTGGAGCGGCACTGCTTCTCCGAGCGCGTCCCGACCCGTTCGGCCACCGCAGCCCACGACACACCTTGTGTGACAATGTCGCCTGGCTCTGTGCTCGTCAGCTCATGCACTACTTCTGCCAACCTCTTCTCTTCTTTCTCTGTCCACTTCCCTGAAAGACACAAAAGCCATCCAGCTTAACTAACAGCAGGTGTCCTCTGCTCTGGTCCATAACACCTGATCAGACATCTGTCTTCAGTGCCTAACACCTCATTCCAGATGCACATGCTGACTTGTGAGGAAGATATAACTGTTCTTACTTACCAACAGTTTATAATATACCCATTCTTGATTTTAAAATGTCTAATTCCATTGTTTCACTGCCAAATTTCTCTTCCTCTTGCAGATGAACAAAGCCACGCAGAACTTAAAAAATACTGATCAAAGCAAACAAGTCTGAGCTACTTGAATTGTATTAGTTGAAGTAAATTACAAAATAAACAATACTTCACTCCTAAAGTACATCTGTCTCTTAACTGGCAAAAAATATACAGTGTATGTTTATGAACACTGAGCACAAGGGACAGTACTTTTTAATGCACTTCATTAAAATACGCTCCAGTGGCATAAACATGTGATGGATACCGGATAGCAAAAATAAACCAAGTGTTCTGATCTTTAACACATGAAACTGGAGAAACCTGTACCAAATGTGTTCTAAAAGTGTCCCCAGATTTCACACTGTAAGTTCCTCAGTTCAGAGTTACATATCTCTGAAAACACCACTGACAAAGGCAAAGGGGACTGAGTTTTAACTGGAACATTCATGAGTGACACCAGCATTTACCTCACCTGTGTTGCAGGTATCCTTCATCAATCTACAGCGGTCCTTCACAGATGAAGCACTTCTCCCCAGTGCAGCTCCTATTGTGGCCCAATCATTGCCATGCTTTACCCTCAGCCTAAAAGAAGATATGCTCATTAGCACTATATCCAGTTATGAGATCACCAAAATATCAAATATGCTCTAATAAAAAGAGTATAAATGTACAGTCTGCAGGCTTAAAGACAGAATGGGGAGTTAGTTCAACAATACAGTATTAATATTTTCTGTCCTCACTGCTGATTTTTCTATGTGTTTCTAAAAGCCTTCTGGGCCAGCTATCACAGGGAACTCCCTTATAAAATGCTTAATATCTAGCTGTATTGCAGGAATGTTGAGAGGCTTAGTTACTGTGTTACATACTACATGAATGTTTAGATAAACAGCCAGCATCCACTCTACACCAGTTCCTCAAGAATTTTCAGGTGGCAGAGAGATCACTTGAGAAATCTCAATAACACCTGATGAAAAACCCAGGCATCCTACAATTTAAATGAAGCAAACCACTGCATAATCATCTTCATAATTTTAACTATTATTTTCCTCCCACAAATGACAACAGGTTGCTTAACATGTTTAGCCACGATTAGTTTTGATGCATCTGGAACCCCAGGCACCTTGCAAATAACACAAACCAGAAAAATTGATCCAAACATCTCCATCAACACAATGAAATACACTCCCTTCCTTCAGTCCAACCTGGCCTCTCCAAACTGCTCAACCTGGGAAAGCTGCAAGAGGAGAAAGACCTGCAGCCCCTCCTCCACCTGTCAGCTTCACAGTCAAAATCAAAGAGCCTTACTGACAATTCACGTCTTCCTCCAATACTTTACAGGGGAGATCCTCCTCTTGACCTGCCACTTTCTTTAGAAATAACCTTTGCTCAGGATTTCCAAGGAAAGAGAAATTGTTTTTCACAAACAATAACTGCAAATGTTGACTGTGCTTGTAAAAATCTGAAATATTATTACTTTTAACAGAAAGCTTGCTTTAGAATTGTTTCATATTGCTTATATCCTGAATACATATTAGAAAATATTTTTAAAAAATCCAAACATAGTTTCATTTCTCTTCAGATCAATTTAGTGAGCACTATTTTCTGATAGAGATGGAGCAGTCATATTTCCTTTTAACTTTTCAGGGATGTAAAAACAGCTCAAGCTACTAAATATAAACAAGGTCGTGTGACCTCATTAATAAAACTACTTACTCTTTAAGCTTTTCAATTTCCTCAGGAGTATACCTAAGCAACAGGTAAATAAAAAGACAGCATTTTAAACAGAAAGCATACAGCACAAACATTTTTGGTTTACTAACTACACAGTACACATTTAGTTACAAGAAATTAAGGAATTTCAGCTCTAAGAAACAATCTGACTGAATGCTTCAAAAGAACAGGAAGAACAAATGTCATTTTCCACATTAGTGCATTTCTAAGGTTATCTGATCTAACATTCCTCTCATTTGCCAGCAAAAATTCCTCATTCTTGGTTATCTTACCACTAAGAACAGAATTAGAATTTTATTAATAAAAAAACCAGTTCTAAAATAAACACCTATTTTTCTCTCCCGTCTCAGTTCACAATCACCATAAGGCTGATTTTCCATTAACACAAAACAAAAAAAAGAAAAAAAAATAATCAAGATGGTATTTTTAATTTTCCACTCCTTTAAAAACTGAAATCTAACATCCTTTTCAGCACTTCTGGGTGGCACTGTACCCACTGCTTTACAGATGGGCAAACTAGGGGCACATGGATGAAGATCAATGGGCTAGGAAGAAACTAGAAAGAAAATAAAACTCAGGAGGATCGGTGCCTGTGTCAAAGTCTTCTAATCAGATCAGAATCCTCTCTGCACCTTTTTCTTTTAAAGCTGTGGATACCATCAATTAAACACAACTATTGTCAAGGTTGATCTACCAGAATTCAGCAGAGGCAGCATGGTTAGGAAGAGGTAGGTCTGTCTGGCTAGAATTTTGTGTCCCAGGTGTAACTAACATTAAATACACAACCCTCCCCCTACCCCCAAGCCCAGGCAGCATTAGAGGCTCTCATACTTCCCCACGTGGTTCCTGTCGTCGTACATGCGCAGAACTCTCCTGTAGACAGCAAAGAGAGGCCGATTCAGGCCCCACGCGATCGTCCTGTAGAAATCTTTTCTTTCATCTTTTGACATCTCAAATATAATTTCAGTGGCATCTTTTATTCCACGGGCCTACAAGAAAGTATATTTTTAAAAAGTAGTTAGGAAAAGCATTTAAAAAAAAAAAATCCGCAAACCATGAACAAAATACCTTAGACAAAGTCTCCAAGAAATCGAGAAGCAGAGCACTCCAGAACTGAAGCCTAGTGTACTATTATGCAACTTTCCATTTATCTCAAACACTACAGTCCAAAAGTTAAACTGAATATTTCTGAATTAGATACCTCAAATACAATCCCTTGAACACTAGGTTTTGTTTGGTTGGTTTGCTTCACTTTTTCTAGAACAGAACTTCTGTGTCTACCTGGACTCTAACTTTTGTTCACATTTACAAACAGTCTGTCCAATGTATAAGTTAAGATCAAAAATTGAACCATCATTGAGAACATCAGGGAAAACATGCTGTGGTGGAATTAGCCTGGGGTCATACAAGAGAAGGCTGTCAAACAGTGCTACATCAATTTATGACATAATATTCCTTGTCTGAAAGCAATTTTTTTCAATTAAATTACTCTTCTTGTTCTGACAGATTCAACAAATCAATGGAGTTAAGTATAAAAGGAAAGGTTTAGTTTAATGTCAACTTCTACTTTAAAATCAGTATATTGCAATTATTTAAAGCAGTACAAGAAAGTAAATAAGTGGAAAAATAATAAATCAAATGAGTTATCAGTAACCCAAAAAAAGTTATTTAGCTATCTTAATTTAAAACCCCGTATTACCTAGGAATGGTTCTGTGGCAGAAATTCTAATGGAGATGTGGGCAGGCACACTTTCTACAACTACTCATGAGGATTTTTGTATCAATAAAGACTAAATTCAGGGCATTTTGATCCACAAATGAAGGATGGTGAACCTGTAATATCCAGGCTATACATTCTCAGCTGTGAGGGCTCAGCTCAAATACTCTCAGCTGTAAGCCTACTGCAGATATGACACGGGCAATCCTCACTGTCAGCATGTGATCTGCGTGCCTATTTTTACACTGAACTCTGGCACTAATACATTAAGGGGAAGAAAGCATATACAGGCAACCTAGTAGTAAACAAATACACCCTTTAGCATAGTAAACAAATAGAGCTATGGCAGCAAAGAAGTCAGGAAGTTGTGTTCAATGCTTTGTAAGGAAAGTTGTCTCTATTCCTAGTTCAGTATTTTTCTTCTGTCTTTGCAGAAGGCTTCATGGGTGATGTGTTTTCAGAGAAAGAGATTAAGCCACTTGAGCATCCTGACACAAAATTTTCAGATGTGTTATATTCAGCACACAAATTAATAGCAATGTTCTATTCAGCAGTCTTAAATCTTGTGTATGGATAGAATTTTCTTATTTCAAATGGGTAACAACCATTTCTGCTACAGAGCCATCAGAATCACTTAGTGCCTATTCTGGGAAGTACTGAAGCAGGTTTCTAGCAGGAGCTGCATCACCACATCAGCTAGCAAATAACATATTCTAACACATACCTTTAAGTAACGCTCAATGTTACTCATCAAAATGTCAATTTCTTCCTTTGACCACATCCCTTGCTTCCACTTATGGCCTGAAAACAGAAAGAAACCAATTAAAAATCACAAAGTGATTAACTAATTAACAAAGTCAGCAAAAAACCAGAAATGTCAGAAAATACAACCCTCTTTATTGCAATTAACAAAAAGAGAGTAATTTTAGCTACTAGCTAGAATTTTAAACAGATGTTATGTCATACTTGATAAACATTAGTTGACAGTTACAAGGGATTGTTTAAATAATGTGAGTCAGACATCTCTTCAGAAACACCCACCTTCTTAAAACAGAACAGGAATTCCTCTGTGCTGTCAATTCACATTTTCAGACTTTCTCTTCAACCACAACTAGATAGATTTCTTTTCAAACTGACATCTGAAATTCCCATGCATTCAACTGATTGCAGAAGCTGGTACTTAAAATGTGACTCACAGTATTACTTGAGGCACTGGCAACAAACTGTTCCCGATGTCTCTTTTTTTTTGCATTGGGAATAATGCCTAGTGGTCACAGTCAAGATAAAGACTCATGGCAATTGTTTAATTTTTTAAATAAAAGTGGCAAAAAAAATAGAAGCAGACATTATGTTTTGCCTCTGTCTATGCCCTTCTAAGTAATTACAATGCTCCAGCTAAGCTTTAAAAGCAAAACCGATCCACCTTATTCTGAGTGAAAATTTTAAACCTGAGGTCCATCAATAAAACATTTAAATATTCCTACCATAAATTTATATGTAAATCCCCTCATGCTAATACCATACTTAATATTAATGATCACTTATAATTAAGATTATGCTGGTGACCCAGTTTACGTAGTGGTGTGTGCTGGCTACCTGCCCATCTCTGCTCAGAAAAATCAGAGTACTTCCTTCTCAGCCTGCTAATTACCAGAGCTGAGAGGCAGAACACACCACTGAGACTGTTTACTCAAATCCAATTATAATGAAAAGCACAGGCATTATTACTAATTCTCTTGGAACTGATGAGGAAAAAAGTGCCCGGTGGCTTCAATCTCTTTTTCCAAAGCTACAGAGACAGAACAATAACCTACTCCTGTCGCTGGGATTCACTCTTCTGTCCCAGCACCTGAACTGACTTACAGGGACACTGCTACTCTTTACATGGAACAACCTTTAATACCCAAGTATTTAAGAAAGGAAGTCTATTTTTGATTTATTTATTATGATTTACTGCCTGTTAAAAGTAACTGTTAGTGCACACTTGGGATCAGTGAGTGGTCACTGATGAAGTTGCTCAGCTCCCTTTCTCTGAATTTTCCACATCCAACACCCAGGTTCTGTGTGCCTCACCCACAGTTTTTCACTGGCTCAGCAGACACTCAGCTCTCTGGAGCAGAACTCACTGGGTAAGAGATAATTTGCTTCTGTGAAGAGAAAACCACTGCTTTTTTTCCTAAAGTTTTCCAATACAAATGGGAGTTGCTTTGGACTCAATGAAAAAGATATTTATTTTTTTTCCCCTAGAAAGAGGTAAAGTCAGGGTAAGAAAAATAGTAGAGAGACTGAGGAAAGTGGAAAGATAACACAGCTTTATTTGATACTAAGTTGTTTGCATAGGTTTAGAAAGGCACTTCCCCTAGGGGAAAAGAAAACAAAAAGGCTCTGAAGTTCAGCAGCTACTACAGGACTGCACAGATACGTTTGGAAATGGAGGAATGCCAATGGAGTGGCAATTTTAGGAGTAGCAGGGATTACTTCAGTAGATACCAGTTTGCATTATCCCTCTACCTCAGAAGCAGGTCCATTCCAGAAACTGTTTAACATGAATCACAACACAGCAGCCAGACTAATGAGCCCTACTCGAGGAAGAATACACTAACCTGAGCACAGGTGATTTTTGCCCTGGTGTATCCCCCCTCTGACTGCAGCTGCCCATCTCCTCATGAGGTAGAAATGCAAAGGGAGCAAATACAACTCTCTGCCACATCTGTGCTGACACACATGATCTACAGTTCTCCAGCACTACCACTAGAATCACTGTCACCACTGCAAGCAAGACCTCTCCTCTTCTCCAAGTGTATCTGGAGTTCCAACTTTCTTCTTGCACACAAAGTTGTAGAGGGATGGTGAATACTTGATGCATTAGATCTCTCAACATTTTTACAGTCTTCGAAAATACCTTCACTAAAAAAGCCAGACCAGAGATTGCTTTATGCTCCCTGCAGAATGTTCTGAGGCATTTGGAACAGCTTACCTTCATACAGAGTGAGAGAACTGCATTCGCAATAGCCTACCTTTGTTTGTCAGAGAATCCTTATCTTCTTTGGTTGTGAACCAGGCTTGACTAACAGCTGACACTTCTTCATTGCCCATTGGGGAGATTTCATCCAGCTGTTCATTCTGCAGAATCTTGAAAAGACCAATGTGAAATCATCCAGTAAGATCTTCAGTTCTTCCCATCACTTTGCATTTAACACAGAGGTGTAACTTGAGTGAGAATGAAACCAGCACACCATGCTGAATGAAACCAGCACTTACCTTGCTGACTGCTCACAAAGTGCCACTTTTAGATACAGCATTGAAAACACATTCACTTTTCTTAAAATACACAAGTAAGATTTAGCATCCTAACATACAGAGAATATCTGAGAATTAGTTAGACAACAATCTTCATCCTGTTTAATGTACAGTGAACAGGAAGAGTCTCACTGGCTTTGCTGGGAAAAGCATCTCCAATCCAGAACTTTTAAATGTGGTACAGCCACAACAAGAACTGTATGTAACCGTTAGGACTGGTGACAAGATAAAGCACATTTAGGCCTATCATCAAGCTTAATTTATAATCAAGGAATAACAGAAATAACATAAACTTCTCTTCTACGCAGTCACCACAGAGCAAGTGATTATCAGTGGGGGGTTACATCTATTACTATTTACTGCATTGCTCTTTGAGCAGTAAGTTACACTACAACCTCTTTCAGATATAAAATGATTCAATTGCACTTTTATAGAACAACATTTTAAAACCAAGATCTGTGCTCAAATACATTAGTTTAATAATAAAAATAACCTTATTCATTTAATAAGCCCTTTCTGCTATTCATTTCCCTTTTCTTTTCAATTTAAGTAAAAATGTACATCAAATGGGTCAGCTTTGAAGTTTACTGTACCTGAATCTGAGTAACAGTTCCTTCGTTAATCTCATCTTCAGCTACCTCAGTGGTAGCAGTCATGGTCACCTCAAAGCTCTGATCATTTTCTGAAACTTCAGAATGGGTGAGTTAGTTGTATACCTTACTCCTGTAACATTTTTTGTGCCTGCTAAAGGTTTTATAAATTGCCACCTCTGCACTGAAAATTTTACAGAGGCTTTATTCAGTATTTGTTTGTTGGCACAGCAAAAGAATCAAACTGATTATCAACTGTTCTGCTTCATAAAATTTAAATATGGGTTTTGAAACCACCAGTTTTACACCTGAATGTAACTAAGACCTAAAGAGAAACATATAAATAAAAGATGTTTGATTTGGTGCAAATATTTGACACTGTATTAATGCTTCCCCTCCAGCTCTATCTTCAGCTTTCTCCTATCACTAAAGGACAATGTTCAAATCCTTTGGCTGCATTCTTTCCCCAGAGTCTTCTTTCAAGATCCTAATGCCTTCACTTGAAAGGAGTTTCAGCTAAGTTTCACCAAATAAACAACTACTCTAGGTATCACAAATTGGTATTTTAACTTGCTAGATCTGGTTTTGCCTTCTTTTGGGAGATTATATTGAACTACCTAACATGTAGTTAACATCCTTAAGACTAATTCAGTATTCAGCCTACCTTTTGTGTAACAATCTCTACCTTGAAAAGGTACATCTCAATACTACAAACCACAGAAATATTGCCTAAAGAAAACCTGATTGCTCTTTGCAAGAGGAGAACATCCAGTTTGTTGTTAGCCCTCTATTTACTCACTGCACCTGTCCCTCCGGCCCTCTATCTGTAAGGCAGGTTTATTCTGTCAGTACTACATAGATAACAAGTGCACCAAAACCATACAAGGCTCCCAGAAGTAAAGATAATACCTAAGTATATAAATAAATTTGAAAATAAAATATACAGACTATGCTAATGTGATCCAAAGAATCCCCTTCGAACCTTCAGCAACAGAAACATTTCCTACAAGAGTATATAAACTTCAAAGAACTTACTTGGAACTGCAACAACAGAAATGCACGGAGTGGAATCATCAAGGCTTTGATCATCCTCTGATAAGCAAAGCCTCTTGGGTGGAGGTTCAGTGCTGTCTTCAGAATCTACTTCATCAGCTTCTAACAACAAAAACATACACAAGTTACTTTCTGTTAACAAAGTGGAGTTTTGGGCCAAGTTCTGTTAACAAAGTGGACCACAACAAGAGGTAGAAGCAAATGGGACAGGTTGGTTCAGTGCTTTGCTACTGCCCAGGAACCTGGTCTGAGTTATGGGCAGTAACAGTTCACATAGTTTTTTCAACATACATTTTCTGTGATATTTTCTTTTTATTTTTCATCCACAGTCCACCGCACACAAACAAGCTCCTCAAGACTAGAGAAATTTGGGTACATGCTTGGTTCCAAGAACCCATCTGCACTGACATATATCAGAACAGCTACACCCTTGTTGGGTACATACATGCAAAATTTTGCCATTGATTGCAACCAGGCTGATGCTTTATCTCTCTTTAAACTGAAACAGAACAACCTGCAGCACAGGAAACTGAATCCAAGTAGCTCACAGAAATATGGGGCAGGGAAGTGTGATGGTTGAATCAATGCAAAAAGAAGAAAAAACACTATGTGATACAATTCTGTACCATTTTGAGGGCAATGAAGTATAAGGTTCCCTTCAGTGTCCTGAGTCAAAGTCACAGAGTTCACGGTTTCTACTGTCACTGTGTCAGACTCCTCTTCAACTGTGCTCATACTCAAACCTGAAAGAGCAATACACAGGTTACTCTTCTTCACTCAGACTCCCACTCTTGACCGTCGTGCTGCTTCCTGCACCTCAGCCCAGCAGCGCTGGCTCCCACAGAGCGTGACGAGGGCCCTGGCTGCCCTCACACGGACAACCCCGCGGCTCGAGACACCCACCTGCCTTTCCTTTCCCTGCATACACCCCTCAGACATTTCAAAGCTACTTTACCAATTAAAAATAGTACCTAAACTCCCTAACTCATGAGCATTTGCAATCTACTGCTTGTTTTGGTTTTGTGGTTAGTGGTTTTTGGTTTGGTTTTTTTTTTTTTTTTTAAATGCAAACCTAGGCTATTACTTTTCTACGTCTGATATTTTTTTGTCTTACTAATATTTGTTCCACTGCTCATTTGATAATTTTACTATTCTATAACCTAAAGCTAGTCAAGACTGAGAAATATTTCTTGTGTCATACTACTCATAGTTGTAGTATTTATAGATTGCCCAGCAGCAAAGTTTTGTTCTCCTTCCATGCATACGACTAAATATGAAGCTAGTATTTTTTATTTAGCATTGAAACATGAGCAACAGAAAAAAACTGGATGCAAGCAAGCACCAATATAAAAAATGACCAGAAAGTTAGTTATCCAGGATAAGCATTATGCACTGAAGTCAGTGAACCAGAGCAAGTGCTTCTGGTGATCTCATTTCCACTGTGAAACTACTACAAAGAAACCCAAAGCTTCCAAGAATTTCTGTGTAAACTACCACAATTTTTGAAAGGAAATGAAACCCCACCAAAATTTTCTAATCCATCAAATACAAAGACATGTAACCTTTTCTGCTGCACAAGTTAAATGGAATCACATCTAAAATCTCCAGGAACTCTGCAATGATCTCATCAGTCTCGAGCACTTGGGTTTGGTGACTATCTTTGGCAGAGCTTAAGAAAACAGCATCTATTTCTTCTTGAAGTGCTCAGTCCTTTTTATGAGTTTTCTCATGTCAACAACAGAAAAAAAATATATAGCTTTTAAAACCACAATATTGTTACCAACAATTTTAACTTACATTTTTTAAAAAATCATTTACTATAGCTTTTAATTTTAAAAAAAATTTTAAAAAATCACAATTAGATGGCAAACCTTCCATGTACCAGGCCAGCACACACACATACCCATACACAAGTGGAATTTACAACACAGACTTTAAATTCCCTGTATAATGTTAATAATACTGCTTCAGCAGGGAAAGACTTAATTTTTAATCCGAAAACCTGTACTTTGATATTGAAGATTCCCCAGAGCAGTCTCTTCGTCAAAGTATAAAACCACTTCCAGTCTTTCAATAAAATTACTTATCACCTCTCAAGCTTGATGAAGATTTGGCACATCTTTAAGCACACGTAGTGACTGATGCCTAGAAAAAAAGTGATGGTACCCTCCTGAGCATGTCAAAAACTTCAGATACTGCTGATGTTTTAAATCAGAGTATCTCCAGTTTACTTTCAGATCTACCATTGCAACAGAGCCTTGCCACATGCAAGCGTAGAAGGCAATAACTCCCTTGGGATTATCTGCTCCTGAGTTTTCCATCCTGCACCCATCCTTCACTAGAAGTGATGTTTGCTGCACGGCCATTGTACTGACTTTCAAGAACCAAGAGGCATCTCTAGCTCCCAAACATGAAGAAAGAAATCCAAAGTGTTACAGCTGAATTAGCAGACTGTAACCTCAACTCAGTTTTGAGTTATTAATTTAATTTTTTTGGGAGTGAGCAAATTGGATAATTCTGGAGAGACAGAAGAAATAGATAAGATTCTCCTTTTTCCATGTTCACATGTACTTTCTGAATAACTTCTACTACAGGGAATGCTGTCTTAAAAGTTTCCCAAGTTACCTGAAATGCCACAGAGGACTCTTCTTTAATTACATCTGAAGAGATAGCAATAAGATTTATTTTTCTACAATCAGTTCAAAGTATGTTTTTCTTCTCACTACTACAAAGGCTTGAAAGACACAAAGACTTTTTAAAAAAACACATGATGTCAATCAGGTACTCCACCTAAAGCTGATCTAGAAGCAGCAGAAACTATAGCACCATCCACAGCAGATCATTCCTTCTTTTTATTGAAAGAATACTAAGAACTTAATTCAGGTATAGCAAAAGCTGAGCTATCCTTTCATGAGTTACTCAGGATTTCCTGAGAATCAAAAATACAATTATGCTCCCCAGTCCAAACCACAGAGCAATTAGGTTTGTCCATTTGCATTCTCTGCCTCGCTGGTTTGCTGTGTTAGAAAAGGATACAGCATGGAAGGGGTCCATGCATCCAAACCTGGCTGTTCCACCAAAGCTGGGGAGGAAGATACATCATGATCAACAGCTGTTGCCCTACAGAGCTGTAGCTAGGCTCTAGACTTTAGGTAACTGAGGTACCCCAACTAACAGCAGCACTGACTCTTCTGATCAAGTCAGATGTCTATTCTTGTCTGCTGGAGTTCCCAGGCACTCCTTACACTGAAATCTGTGTGCAGCACACTGTGAGAAACTGCCATCTCCTAAGAAGCAACTCCTCGATGGGATCCCCAGACTGAGCAGTTTGGGAATTTTTTGCCAATCTCCCAAGAACAGTTTATCCCAACAGTAAGAGCAGGCTCTCTAGAAAATGTAATAATGTTCTGTGTCAGATACTTGACACAAGTTTTCTGAGTAAAGGTAATAACCATAATCAAGTGTTTTGCTTCATGGCAGGATTCCAAGTACAAACACACTCTAGTTTAATACATAAAAATAACATGCTTTAATATATAAGATATACTTCTTACTATATTTAAAAAGGACAGATAAGCAGACTAGTGATGCACTGGTTCACGACCGTAAAGCAATGCAGGGATTAAGAAAAGGATGTGTCACCAATTACCACTTCAAGACCTTCACTTGGGTTCACACTTCAGCTGGGAAGCCCCTCGGCAGCCGGCCCCTGGAGATCCCTGGTAACTGGCAAGGTCCTACACGGTGTGTCCACAACTGACATGTATTAACTGAATGCTCCAAAAGGCAGGGTTCAAAGAACTGGGAACTTTGTCCACATATTATTCCACTGGTAGCATATGAGCATAGATCCAAATTATATGTATTGTTCTCATTATCTAAATATATTCTTTCAAAGTGGGGTAAGCATTACTCAAATATGGAGTACTGGATGTTCTTTAAAAATAACAGGTAAAACTATAACCTTGCACATAACTTTAAATGGCTGACTTACACTGAAATGTGTTACCTTTCCTGAACAGTAAGAGTCAGTACAGTGTACAGTTACAGGTGAAAATAAAACCCAGTGTGTTTCAGGAATCCATTGTTTAAATACAGTCCTCCAAATTAATGATTACTCATTAAACAATTTTGTGCTTTGTTTTGTTGAATTAACATATATAGTGTCTGCATCTCCTATGAAGATATCAATTTTCATCCTTTCCTCCTTTAAGTGCTGAACGCAATCCCGTAAAGTGTACCAGGGGTGACCCCCCAGGGCCAATCTCCTTCCACAGGCCACCTGCCACCGCAGCTGCCAAGGCCAACGGGCTCATATCTGCCTGATCTTCATGCCAAAAGTTACCCTGCACAAACGAGTTGGGGCTCAACATCACAATTTTTCTGCTATCTACATCATCGAGGGCAACTCCCGATACCCCCTAAGCTCTGCAGCCGCACCATCCATGTAAGCAGCAATTCCCCAGATTTCTGTTGAAACCACTCATTAATAAACACAACTCCATTCTGAGTAAAAAACTCCAGCACAACTCACCTCAGATTCTGCCCATCTATTCCTCACTCTAACTTTCTTCTAACAACGGCTTTTACTTCTGTATCCTCAGAGGGGGGTTCTTGGCCTGTACTACTACCTGAATCAGTCAAATCCCAGACATCTCCATCCCACCGTGTTCCTGCCTCGGCAACCACAGCATGCATCTTCTATTCATACCTCCCCATCGCTTTTGGTTTTATACTGGGGGACCCTAACAGCTACATTTTCTGCCAGTCTGATACACACCCAATTTATCTGCCAGTAAATGATTCTGACACTGCAACATAACTATTTTACCCTGCAAATCATGTATCTGCTTTTCCAATGCTACTGTCTAAACAAACAACCTATCTCGTTGCTGATGCTGTTTCGTATAAGCAGTAAAAACCCACCCAGGCTGCCCTAATCGGTATTTTCTGTGTGCATTTTACTACATCAAGAGGTTCTGCTTCTGCTGAACACACATCCCAACCTCCACGCAGTCCAGCACAACTCCGTCCTCCACACACAGCTGAGGCTTCAGAAGCCAGCCCAAAAGTCTCCCACTTTTTATAGTAAGTAACAGATGTTTTGCCCTTGTCTCCTTAGCACAAGTCAGTTGGCCGCGCAGGCTGTTCTGCTCCCACTGTCAGTCCCATCTGGGACACTGGTCAGGTGTTCCAGTATGACTGAGAAGTGACCATGCCGTCAGCACACAATATAATATTGTGCAGATGTTCATGTTACTGTTTGCAGAGGTAGGTAATTACAGAAGCAGTTATCAGTCGTAAGCAGTAATCAAGTATTCTCATCGCAGTAAGCCGCAACAAAAATTTGGTAAGAGCCAAATCCCTGATTTAACTGGGAAATTCCTGTTAGCTGCAATGGATGTGAACTTGGACCTCAACTGAAACCCGACTGTAAAAACCATGAGGAGTCATGTCAAAGTCAAATGCATATTTTGGACATTATTTTTTATTCATTAGATAACATTAATACCAGAAAACTGAAGGAAACACTCTTGGTTCTTTCAAGATACATTCAGACCAGGACAGGAGTGCTGATGAAGACTTGAATTAGTGACAGAAAGGGGAGGGGGAAAAAAAAATCTCAAGTAACTGCAGTGGCACTTCTCTGTGAGTAGGAAACAATCTCCAGCTCTTACACAAATCACTACTTAACATGTAAATAATGGGAGAACTAGCCCACACGTGGAGTACGCGTCAAATAGGACGTATGATGGGACCACCTGGAGTTCTGGGCGAGCACCGAGGAGGATGCAGTGCTGCTGCAGGAGCCAAGGCCCTCCACTGCAGCTTCTTGGGTCCCCGCCGCAGGGACACCGCTGCCCCATGTCCTTCATTTTCCACGGGAGGAGGGCTGTGGCCGTGCTGAACAATGCCACAGCACCACAGGTCCTGCAGGACGTGCCACGGCAACGCTGCTCAGCACAGGCACCCGCACAGCCCCGGCACGTCTGCTCCAGGCACTCACCACAAAGTTATGACAGCCAATGCTGCTTCATTAGTGAGCACTACGACACGACTAGTCTCGGCACCTCCAGAGTATCCCTTTCTCTTCAGAACCTAAGGATGCTTTTTATTGAAAATAAAAGGCTTGCTTTAATTTTAAATGCATGACCCAAGACTTTCCTTTAATCCTCTATTCAAAACCTACTCTTTATAGAGATTCTGATCTACCACAAATATTTTATGTTCTGAAGGAGGGTGTTAGCTCATGGGGGAAGGGACACACGCACTCTGAATGCTGTGGATGCGGATGACAAAGTGCAGGAAAGACAAAATAATCTGAAATTTCTAAGATAGCAGCTTAGAAATCAGTGTCAACTTAATAAGCATTTTTTGACTTGTTAGATTTTTGCGTGCAGTTTCCAAATCCTAAATTTTTAAGAGTTCGACATGCAATCAAACAGGAAAATATTTCCCTAGAAGAATCATTTAATACAGAATTCCAGTACAATTTTCCACTAAAGCCACACAATTCCACAGTTCTGATTTATCTGGGAAACGTGCAGCAGATTTAGGCAGATAAAACCCACAAACCTGATTTTATATCAAGTTACAAAAATTTTAATATTTTTATACAAAATGCCTGACATTTGAAATTGACTTCATCAGGTAGATGGGCTCAATTATTCTGTGGGCTGTAAAAATTAAGCACTGCTAAGAAATAGTATTTTTACCATTGTAGATGGAATTCTGCCATGATGACTGCTTATTAATTGAATGTTACATCTAGTCATCTGTAGACTGTTACAATTTTTTTTTAAAATCTCTACATTAAATTGTATTAAAGGCTGCATTCTCTGCACTGTGCAAAAAGTAAAAGTCTATTCCACTAAATCCTGTAGGAAGGAAAAACTGAAGTTTATTAAGGGAGGCTTCTGGCTACTGAGGCACTTAACTGGAACAATCACATAGGATGCACTGGGGCTTCAAGGCATTCAGTCAAGAATAACACAAAGGAAACAAAGTCATTATGGGATCCCATATCCCTCAGATTTAAGGAAGCTTGAATGTTTAGTATGTTCCACACTATGTTTCTTCTGTAGTCAACACTTTCAATACATCATCGGGAGTTTTTACTATTCAAATAGTGACAGTTCTCTGAATCTATTATTCGGAAAAAAAAATCCTTTTCTCCACACAGAATAGGTTCTGCTCAAATCTAAAAATCCACCACAGAAATTTTCTTTAACAGCTACAGCAACAGATACAAAAGGGAACCAAATGGGACAGGTGTCAATCAGAAGGACCCAAAGACCTAAGTTCAAGACACACCAAGATTTATTAACCTGTATCAGGCTGAGATTACAGTCCTCTAGGAACAGGTATGTTCTCCCCATCAGTGGTATTTACAGATGTCGGCATCACAGAAACGGGACTGTATGGGACAAACTGTTCTCATTTTCATTGATCCAAATTTGGCTGAACTCCATGAGTTCTAGCCTATCCATTGATATTTTAATAAAAAGCACTGAGGATGCTTTAAATGTCATGGGGAAAAAGAAAAAAAAAAAAAGAAAACAAAAAGCCAAGTCCTAGCCCTTTAAAACAAACAACCACAACAACAAAACACAGAAAGCTTTAAGTTTTCACTAACAGTAAATGGCTCTCAGGCACAAGTTATGACTATTGGTAAAAATCTTGATAAGACTGATATGTCCTAAAATAAATATTCTTTTCCTTTCACATAAGTCCAATTTCATTTTAAGCATTCCAATAACTTCACAAACAACAGGCAGAAATTTAGCATGCAACATAACATGAAAAGTTGATTGTTATCCTAACTGTAAAAAGCACTGTTATTGATAAATCCATAGCTCTGCTGCTTTCTGACAGGCAGGCAAGCACAAAATTAATGCTTATAAATAAGAGACTATTAGAAAATGCAAAATATAGTACAGACACACAAAGGTCTTTGCCTCTCATACACTCACATTTTATAGTTTTGAGTGATTAAGACAAAACTGGTATTTTCAGACATTCTATTTAAGGAGTTTTAATTAATTTTCAGTCTTTTTGCTAAGCCATAAAATGTCATTTAGAAAGTTTCAGTGTCTGGAAAACAAGCACGAAGTTTTTGCCATTATTATAATCACGTGGATTGATGGAAATGAGAATTTGAATGAGATCTGTCCATCTACATCTCCTGGTTCTGCAAAGGCATTTTAACTATGCTGTCAAAAAGCCAACTCACATCTGTGGCCAGAAATGCACTGGCAAACAAAAAGCATTTTCTAGATTACTTCAACACATAACTCACAATGTCCAGGTGGGGCTGAACAATGGTAACTCTTTGTGAATAAATACATAAAAATACTAGTCTGCCAGCTAAAGAGGTGGCTAGCTCAAGTGTAACACGCTTCACTGTGCCCCAGTGCACAAGCAAAAATAAAGACCTCCAGAAAAAAAAAAAAAAAAAATATAAAAAAAGGAAGGAAAAGCAGGCTTGTCCAACCGGAATCCTTTATTTTGGCAAACCAGAGAACATAACTCTAGTGCCGATAAACCTGGTACTACTTTCAAATGAAACCCCTGATCTTGGCAGTTACGCATTTCAGACTCCGCTTAAAAATAACGCCCAAAGCCATCTCAAATCACAACTCTCACTGGAAAAAAACAGATTATAAGACAAAAGAAATAAAAGCCATCATCTTAGAATACCTCAACCGCGGATCCAGTAAAGGGAAATCGGGAGATTTAAAGGCGTTCGTGCAAGTGGCGTTTTATTACAGAAATCATGATCAGGGAAAGGGAGTTTAAACCAGAAACAGCAACCCGCCACCCTCCCCAAGGAGCCGAGGTTGGGCAATTTCCAAGCTTTCTCCCAGTTTTCCCCGGCGGCGGCCCCCATTCCCTAATGTCTTTCTGCGCAGCACTCCCGAGGCCCGGCAGCACCCGGGAAG
>NW_008597534.1:0-1550 GCF_000691845.1 Merops nubicus | reverse complement strand
ACTGGGATGAACTGGGAGGGGATTGGGATGAACTGGGAAGGACTGGAACAAACGGGGCTAAACTGGGAGGGGCTGGAAGGTGGAAGGGAACTGGTGTGGACTGGTGTGGACTGGTCTGGACTGGGTTGGGCCTGGTCTGTACCGGTCTAAATACTGGTCCATACTGGTCCATACTGGTCCAATACTGGTCCATACTGGTCCATACTGGTCCAATACTGGTCCATACTGGTCCATACTGGTCCAATACTGGTCCATACTGGTCCATACTGGTCCAATACTGGTCCATACTGGTCCATACTGGTCCAATACTGGTCCATACTGGTCCATACTGGTCCAATACTGGTCCATACTGGTCCATACTGGTCCAATACTGGTCCATACTGGTCCATACTGGTCCAATACTGGTCCATACTGGTCCATACTGGTCCAATACTGGTCCATACTGGTCCATACTGGTCCAATACTGGTCCATACTGGTCCATACTGGTCCAATACTGGTCCATACTGGTCCATACTGGTCCAATACTGGTCCATACTGGTCCATACTGGTCCAATACTGGTCCATACTGGTCCATACTGGTCCAATACTGGTCCATACTGGTCCATACTGGTCCAATACTGGTCCATACTGGTCCATACTGGTCCAATACTGGTCCATACTGGTCCATACTGGCCCAGACTGGTCCGTACTGGTCCATATTGGTCCGTACTGGTCTGTACTGGCCTGTACTGGTCGGGACTTGGTCCATACTGGTCCAGACTGGCCCAGACTGGTCCGTATTGGTCCATACTGGTCCATACTGGGTCCATACTGGTCTGTACCGGTTCATACTGGTCCATACTGGGTCCATACTGGTCTGTACCGGTTCATACTGGTCCATACTGGGTCCATACTGGTCTGTACCGGTTCATACTGGTCCATACTGGGTCCATACTGGTCTGTACCGGTTCATACTGGTCCATACTGGGTCCATACTGGTCTGTACCGGTTCATACTGGTCCATACTGGGTCCATACTGGTCTGTACCGGTTCATACTGGTCCATACTGGGTCCATACTGGTCTGTACCGGTTCATACTGGTCCATACTGGGTCCATACTGGTCTGTACCGGTTCATACTGGTCCATACTGGGTCCATACTGGTCTGTACCGGTTCATACTGGTCCATACTGGGTCCATACTGGTCTGTACCGGTTCTATCCTGGTCCATACTGGTCCATACTGGCCTGTACTGGTCCGTATTGGGTCCATACTGGTCCGTACTGGTCTGTACTGGCCCATACTGGTCCATATTGGTCCATATTGGTCCATACTGGTCCATACTGGTCCATACTGGGTCCATACTGGTCTGTACCGGTTCATACTGGTCCATACTGGGTCCATACTGGTCCGTACTCTGGTCCATACTGGTCCGTACTGGTGCAGGTGAGTCGGTGTCGGTGATCAAGCACACGGATCCGGTGCCTGACCCCCGCGCCGTCAACCAGGACAAGAAGAACATGCTGTTCAGCGTGAGTGACACCCCCGGGCACGCCCATTGGCCACGCCCA
>NW_008597533.1:0-3215 GCF_000691845.1 Merops nubicus | reverse complement strand
GGGGAGGGAGGCGCAGCCACCTCGGGTCCCCTCCGCAGCCCCCTCCCGCCACACAAAGGCAGATTGCATTGTGGAATGTCGCTCGGTGTTGGCACATGCTGCTGTGTTTATTTTTTGTGGATCCCCTGTAGGAATATATGGGAAAAAAAAAAAAAAGAAAAAAAAAAGAGAAAGGAAAAGCTATCCCTTTTGATGTAGACAGTATTTAACCGTACCAATTTGCACTGCAAGAAAATCGAAGTTTACATAAACAAATCCTTTTTTTTTTAATTATTTTTATTTTTGTCTTCCTTTCCGACCTTAATTTTGCAAATTACTTGCATTTTCCACGGTGAGCGTTAGTCAACCAGTGACCGGTCTACAATATGTTACTGTGTTCCAGCCTTTGCTTTATGTGTATATGTGAACTTTTGTTATAAACAAGTCTTCTTAAATATGTGTAACGCTTATTTTCTCCTTTTACCGTAGCAAAAAGAAGGCGTATATCTGTATGTATGTATACATATGCATGCATGCATAGACGTACATATATACATATATATGTATATAATCTCTCTCTATACACATATATATATATATGCACCTCCAGCTTCCATTCTCCAGAGACGTGACTCTCGTAATTGCTTAATATACGCCTTCATCGGCAAGAGTCGAGTTTGGAGAAGGGAGAATAACGCAAATCAACAAAGTAAACTTCATTTTCAGGCAGTGTGTCCGGGGGCCGAGGCACAGCCAGAGGGGGAGGAAAGAATACATGCAGCCCTTCCAGATTGTGTCAGTGCAGGCGAGCAAGGCCGGGTGTGGGAAAAGCGGAGACGGAACAGCACGTTTCCAGAATTTCCCCGGAGAAAATGGCACTTCCTTGAGAGGGAAAGGGGATGGTTTAGCTTCACCCTACTCCACTCCCCCCAGCCCTCTTGCCTTTCCCTCCTCCCCCCAAGGCTCCCCGTGCGTGCCTTTGGCATCCCCGGTCCCACTGCCCGGGCGGCCCGGATCGATGTCAGCCCCAAAACTTTCTTTCATTGAGCAGTTTCCCATCAAGGCAGAGCCAGGGAAAACCCGAGGAGCTGCTGAGCCCGAGGGGGGGTGGGGGGTGCTTACACCTACGTGTAAACACACACTGCCCCCTCCTCTCCACAGAGACCGCGTACGTTTCTTTTTCGCTATTAACTTTTTGTTGTTTCTATTTGGTTTGTTTGGTTGTTGTGTTTTGGTTTTTTGTTTTTTTTTTTTTTTTAATTCGTATCTAGCACACCCCCACCCCCTTCTCCCTCCCCTCCGCTTTTGGTCAGATTGCGGTATAATTTATTGGAGGAAAGTACCAGTTTTAACTTGGGCAGCCTGGGGAATGAAATGTAGCGGGGAAAAATATTATGCCATTTCTCAGTCCGTCTTTTCAGCCCCTTCGTTACTAGTTTTAAAGTGCATTTCGTGACATTATTCTGATGGGAAACGGTTAACTTTCCAAAAAAGAGAAAAACCCACGGGGACAAAAAAAAAAAGAAAAAAAAAGGAAAAAAAAAAGCAAAAGAAAGATCTCTAAAGGGAAGCAGAGGAGCAGGACCTCGGAGCAGCGCATGTATGTGCGTGTGCCTGCGTGCGTGTGTTTGTGTATTTATGCACACACACAGCTATGCATATACATTAGAGGAACTTTACGATAGTTATAAATTCATAAAGGGATCATTTAGTCAGCACAAGCGGGTGCTATAGAGACAAAGCATTTTTATATTCTAAAAGTTTACTTAGTTGAGTGTTGGAGAATTATGGAGAAAAAACAGTGAAGCATTCACTCACAGAACTCTCCTATAAATATTGCATTCAGTAGCTAAGGCTTTAGAATATGTTTCTCATTGTCCTTTCAAGCGCCTGTGACACTGGTTTTTCTTTTCTTTCTTTCTCTCTCCCTTTCTCTCTTTCTTCTTCGTAAGACAGATGATGATTTCTAAGAGGCACATGCATTAGCCTTTTTCCTAGTTTTCCAACAGTTGTTACAAAGATACAGGCACGAAGCTTTTCTCTTTTCTTTTCTCTTTTTTTTTTTTCTTTTTTTTTTTTTTTTTGGATGTATTGAGCTGCTTGCTATTTAAAGTGTTGAGGACTAGCGCCTAGTGAAGTGAATCAGATCAGGGCAGATCCAGTGGTAAAGGGAGGAAATGAACTTTCAGACACTTATTAATACGTGTGTAAGGTCAGAAAACGGAGTTGAGAGGATGTTTGCGAGAAGCCTCAAACTCAAATAGGTTTACTAAAAAAAAAAAAGTTACCACACAAACCTTACCACTATGTATATATGTTTAATATTTGTCCTTTGAAATGCAGAAATAGTTTCAATGTTTTCTTTGTCTATTTTTCTTTTTTTTTTTTTTTTAAATGCTACCCAGGGAAATATTTTCATATAATTTTTAAGTGGCCTGCCTCAATGTATATTTATTTCTTTTAAAACAAACAGGTTCTGGAAACTGTTTTTCTGTAGCTTTAAATGAGTAGGTGAAAAAAAATCTATATGGGATGTAATTTTTTTTTGGTTCGGTCTCTTTAAAAATACTTTGTTTTGGTACATTTGGATGTGCTTGTGGGGAAAAAATAAAACCGCAGAGATCCTTATATATTTATGTTAAAGTAATATTTTATTATCTACATAAAACAGAAATGCACAATACCTTCATAGTTTGTTCTAATTATTGAAATATCTTTATTTTATTTTTAAAGATAGCACAGACTTGCGTAGTTCTTAAGATTTGGATGGAGAACACCCCAGTACTTAACTGAGTTGAGTTCTGTGTAAAAGCACCGCCATTCCTTTATATTTCATGGAATTTTTTGGAATAAATTTGATGCCTATACCGAGAGGTTCCACGCTCATACTTCTAGGGTCTTGAAGGCGAGCCTCAGGAGCTGTGTTCATTGTGTCTCTCTGCAGATGATGAGCCGCAGCCGTGTGTTTTGAAGCTTTGATTTCTGTGTGGGTAGGGGTGTCCTGCCTTTGGTGCTGGTGGGGAGATATGCTCCTCAAGTTTGTTGCATGTTCTGGCGGAAGGCACGGGGGAGAGGAGACTCGCCTCTCCTCGTTCCCTTTTGGTAATTTAAGGTCTGAGTCCTCAAAAAAAGGAAAAAGAAAGAAAAGAAAAACAAAAAGGCGGGGCTTAGTTATGGGGAGTACTGCTCAAAATCGGGAGGAAGGCTCCGGCTGCCCAGTGGGGCTGCGCACCCCC
>NW_008597532.1:1138-19253 GCF_000691845.1 Merops nubicus | reverse complement strand
CTGTGACCACACACAAGCAGGGCAGCAGAGCTTTGTGTCCTGCCATCCTCAAGTGGTGGGGCTCAGAGCAGAGCCCACACTCACTCCATCTCCTCTTGAAAGCCTCTCTTGGCTTCAGAGGCTTCCCCATCCCCTCTGACAAACACCTCCAGCCTTGGCAGGCGACTGTCACACTCTACCACAAGCAACCTGCCCCAGCAGCTCCTCCCTCCACTGCACAAAAAGCATCACTTTAAAGGCAGCTTTTGATTGCATTCAGGTTGGCTGATGTTTGAAGAGCCTCCAAGTTTGCTCTGGCTGGAGGGGGGGCCCCTGCCACATGGAGCCAACGTTTGAACCAGTGGTGCAGCAAAGGAGTAGGAGGAAGGCAAGGGCACAGCATCATCACTCTCCTCCCAACCTCCTCTGGCTTTGCTCCCCAACACCAGGTCAATTTTTGCATTTGGGGAATAAATCTATAATCTGAAGCCATATATTACATAAAATAGATGATCTAAAGCTCTTATTGTTAAGCTTTTATGCATCTTACAACACAATTCCACATTCCTTTTGCACCAAGGAGGTGACAACTGAGGTTGTAAGACAGCAGCAACCTCAGCTGCCCAGGTTTCCCCAGTGCTCACAGCTCTCAAAACACCCAAGGCAGCCATTTAATTTATTTTTAACTACTACTGTGGCTTCTGGAAAATTAAGTTTTAGAAGGACTAAATATATTAACAAATTTAGGTTGAGAAAATGGGAGCACGAGGAGAGTGGATGTAAAAAAATGTCAAAACACTCAGATGCAGCTTTTTTTAATGAAATGTTTCACTTCAGAAATGCCAAAACATTTTGTTTTGACATTTTCAAAATGAAACTTAATGATATTTTTTCCTGAGAAACATCATGGGTTTCTTTGTACTAGCCTGAGCTAAAGGAAAAGGAAAAAAGCAAAATGCAAAAGGCATGAGGGCCACCAAAACAAAACAAACTTTTCACCAGCCTTCCAGCCACACGTTGACATGGAAAGAGCATTTTCCTTCCTTCCTCCTGCCGTTTTGCCAACAAATTTAAGCATTTTCTGTTTCACTTCACATTGCACTAATGAGTTCCCCTGCTTTTCTGCACAGGCTCCAGCCTTCTCCTGGCTTCCAAGATCCTCCCTTCCTGAGCAACCCTTCCCAAGCTTCCTATGGAGCTGGAAAAAATCCCTGTGCCCGTGGGTGCTCTCAGCCCACTGCAGCTCTCTTACCCCCGAGAGGATTTGATACTAGCAGCAAATCAAATCATGAAATGGGTGGGGTTGGAAGGAATCTTAAAGACCAACTAGTTCCAACCCCTCTGCCATGGGCAGGGACACATCCCACCAGACCAGGTTGCTCAGATCCCCACCCAACCTGTTCTTGAAGATACATCCAGGGATGGAGCATCCACAAATTCCATGAGCAACCTGGTCTGGTGTCTCAGAACCATCACAGTGAAGAAAATTGCTTTCACTCTTTAGGAGAGGAGCTGCCTTGGTGGTTTTGGTGCTGAGCATCCTGCAGAATGAAACCTCTCTCTGAGTTATCCATGCCAGGAGTCACCCTTTTCTTTGGAGGCATGTTGACCATGGCTCAGCATCACACCCAAACCTCTGGCAGGGCAGAGGGAGAAGGACCCATGGACGACGAGTCTGGCAGGGCAGAGGGAGAAGGACCCACAGATCCTTCATCATCATTCTGAATCCCAAGCCCTCCTCCTCTGCATACACAATGATAAAAAGGACCATGAAAGTTTATCAGCCATGAAGCAAACGGCTGCTTCCATGTGTCCATTATGCAGCTCTTTGTGGTCTGCAGCACTTCCTATAATGCCTCCTTCACAACAGTTCCCATCCTGTGCTGAGCCCCTGCAGCCTAACTTCAAAGAGAGCCAGTTCAGGGAGTTGGGGGCAGGTTCCAGAAGCAAACCTCGTGAAAAAGGGTGAAAGAAGCAGCTGAATAATCCTTGGCAAATCCTGTGCTGAGCCCCTGCAGCCTAACCTCAAACGGAGCCAGTTCAGGGAGTTGGGGGCACGTTTCTGGAAGCAAACCTCATGAAAAAGGGTGAAAGCAGCAGCTGAATAATCCTTGGCAGCAGGTCAAGACTACAGCACACCAGGCACCCCCCACATGTTTTCAAATGTGGGGTGGGGCTCCTTGACCTGCCATGGGGCAAGGGGAAACCTTGCGTGGCATAAATCCAGACCGAAGCACAGGTGCCAAGGGCTTCTCTGGGTAAAAATAACCCTTGCAAAGGGAGAAACACAAAGAGAAGGGCTTGAAAGCTGTGAAAAGTGCAACTGAAAGCTCAAATCCCCCAAATGCAGCGAGTCAGGTACCTTTAGCAGCCTCCTGTGGTCGGCTCCTGGGCCAGGGATGAGCAGCTGGGTTGGTCCAGAGCTGGGGCAGCTTCTGGCTCCAAGGAAAGGAGGCTGGATGGTTTCCTTCTCCCAGGTAAAAGGCTGACTCCTTGCAGGGGTTGCCAAGAGCTGATGCAGCTGTGAGCAAATGTGCAAAGCCAAAATATGCCAAAGGAAGTGGACCTGAGGCAGGAGACAAAGACAGAGGTTGTCACTTCTTGTTGGAAAACACACACCCAAGGAGGCGGTGGGGACAGCTGGTGGCATCACCCCAGGGGAAACCTAACCCAGAAAATCTTGGCAAATTTTCACCAGGAAAAGGAGATATCAGAGACCCACAGCACCCTGGCCCATGCCTGAGCTGTGCTGCATTAGGCTGGTGCACAGTCCAGGCTCAGGAGAAGGGAATCAAAGCCCTGAGCTGCCTTTTATTTTCGAGGCTCAGATGCACACGCTTCACCGTGGGATGTTTCACTTTGCTCAGTACAGAGGAGATCAAAACTAATTAATTGCTTGCACACCCCCTGCACATGCAGGCCTGTATTTACATATGGAAATTAAATCCATATGCAAAGCCAAGCACATCCAATGGATTTACATCAGGCTCCTTACCCAGGCTTGCTTGGCAGCTTCTCCGTGGCACCAAGACTCACAGGCCGAGTCACAGCATGTCCCTGGGTGGCTGAGGGACAGGGAAGTATTTGGGGATGCCCTTGCCCATGGTGCCCTTGGCACTGGGGTTACAGCAAGGCCACGTTGTGCCTGACCAGCTCCATGCACCTCAAAGAGGGAGGTGGGCCCCAACATCCTTCCATTTGCTAACGAGACTTCTGTGTCCTATTTAAAGAGTGCTGCCTATCAAGCAATTTACTCTTTTCTAATTAAAATTACCCAGTAGACCAGGTTTTGTGCTTGCAGCTGAGTGCTCCCAACTGGCCCCACTTTCAGGGAGAGAAAGAGCTTCAAACACCCATCCCCTGCAAGGAGAAGGGGTTCGTGGCAGCACAAAACTGCAACAACCTCCAGAATGGGAACTGTCCCTTTAATTTCTGTCAAGGCTAAAGCCCACAGACTACAAAAACAACATTTTAATTTAAATTCCGATTCCACATTCATTCATGGGAGCTGGCTCTGAGCGGGGATTTCATTAAAGGCTTTAATAGATTTTATAGGACTTGTCAGATCCGGAAAGGTTATGGAGCAAATGCATTTTCTCTGCTTCCAGAATTTCAACAACGGCTCGGTAAACAAATTTACCATGAAAATGCAAAGAGTCCAACCTTGTACAGACAAGGAGAAATGAACTTCAGCTGAGTGACTTAAAGGCATCAAGATGCACTGGCTGTCCCCTTCTCAACTCTCTGCTCCTCTCCCTCCGTGGGCTGTGGAGCTTAGATGGTGTTTCTTTATCTTTTGGTGGAAAAGCAAAAAAGGGGAAACATCTTTTTCTGCTGAAACATCTTTTTCTGCTGGTCAGAATGGAATGTGGAGATGGTTATAAATGTTGGCAGCAGTTGGGGTCTTGGGAGGGGCTGCTGACAGACCTCTCACCTGAGAATAGCTCGGCCCTGGTGTGAATGATTGGCTCAGGGTGGTGGGTTTTACAGCTAGAAGTGATCACAGAATCAATGTTAGGGGTTGGAAGGGACCTTCAAGATCATAGAATCATAGAATCCCTCAGGTTGGAAGGGACCTTCAAGATCATCAAGTCCAACCATTGAGCCATTAGGGCTCTAAAGTCCTCTGCTAAAACAGATCAGAATCTGTCAGGGTTGGAAGGGACCACAAGGATCGCCCAGTTCCAACCCCTCTGCCATGAGCAGGGACACCTCCCACTAGATCAGGCTGCCCAGAGCCTCCTCCAGCCTGGCCTTAAAGACCCCCAGGGAGATCCTCAAGTCCAACCCCCCTGCGCTACTAGAGCAAACTGATAGAAAACTGAGTCTTTGAGGGCAGATGTGGATCAGATGGTGAAGGTGGTTGTGGTGTGGGAGAGTGAACAGACAGGAGAGGTAACAAGAGCCTCTGCTTTGCTCCTGACCCATCAAGGGCTTCATGACCCCCTGCTTCCAGGTCTTCTTGACCAGCCCTTTCCACTCAGCAGCAGAATGATGGTGAGTTGGGTTGAACAGCCATACATGTGCAAGCTCAAGCAAAGCATCATTCTGCCTTTTCCAGCTGATTTTCTGCCCTTGACAAACCAAACCTGAAGGCAGGTCCTCATGGCAGGCTCAGGAAGGAGCCCACCAAGGCTGGGGGGTGGAGGTGGCTGTCCCACCGTGGGGACAGCGTGCTGCTGGGCTGCAGGATGGGTGCTGGGATGGCCAAGCTCTCCAGGAGCTGCTGGGCATGGCTGGGTAGAGCCAAACTGGAGGAATCAAAGGCTGGTGCCTTGGCAACCGAGCCGTGGTGATGCTGAACAAAGTGAAGAAAAGGCTTCTTGTTTTTTTGGATGAGCTCTGTAAACAGAGATGAATGTCAGAGGAGATTTTGCCTGAGCCTCATTTATAGACTGTGTAGTGGCATCACAGGGAGAAATCAGCTTGGAGAAAATGATAACTCATGCAAACCTCCAACCAAAGCCTTTTTTTCCCTTTGGAGGGTAAGACAAGTTGATGACTTTATTATTATTATTACGACGATTATTTTCCCTCCTTATGACTTTGCAATTTGAGGTTGACAGATCCCAACGCAGCTGCTCTGGATCCTTTCCCAGCTCCACAAAGAGAGCCGGGGTGGGAAAAGCTGCCGGGGAGGTTCAAGAGCTGCTGGTGGGGTGGGAACGGGGACCGGCGGCTCCACCACAGACACCCCAGAGATGTGGGACCTGGCTCTGAGAGGGGCTGAACATCTGGGAGCCCCTTTCACCAGGAAGAGGGGCTGCAGGTGTCAGGGCTGGTAGCTACACCAGAATTATAGGAAGCCTGGGAGAGAAGCAGATTTAAATCAAGTGACTACTGAGTTAAAGCACGAGAATTCCCGGTGTAATTTATAGTGCATTAAATGGCCTCAATATTCTGCCCCCCTGAGTTACTCTAGTAGCTAATTGTGCTCATTTTGAGGCAGCTTTTTCTATGATTCACCTTAATCTTGATTTTTCTTCCTAGCTGGCACGTAGCACGTTACAATTTGCTCCCCTACTGAGCACTTTATACTTCAAATGACCCACGTTTGCTGAACTCCTGCTCCATCAACCAAGATGCTGCAGCTTGCAAGGTGTTGCAGCCAACCCACCCAACAGAGCCCCAAAAGACTCTTTAGGAAGCCTCGACGTGGCTGGACCTAGGAAACAGGTATGGATGTGACCTCAGGCCACACTTCCCTCCTGGCCGTGGTACATCAGTGTGTAGCAAAACCTTTGGACTGCTCTGCTGTGAAGTTTGGTGGGAGCATCTCACTCCACTCCCCACAGGCACTTGCAGAAGGGACCCGTGCACACCACAAAGAGCACTCCGAGCTGGATGAGGCACACAGAAAAATCCCTCAACCTTCTTCAGCAAAGCCTGGCTTGAAGGCAAGACAGGGCTGTGAGCTGGCTAGAAACCCCAGAGCCAAGGGGCAGCTCCTGCCAGCAGCAGGTAAACACCACTCAAGGCAGAAGCCACCAAGAAATAGGAAAATCCTTTTTCCTGCTGCCATCTACAATTTGGGTTGGGGCAGGAGGATGGGCTGGGGACCAGAGGGAGAGGAGGTGCTCAGCACTGGAGAGACCACACCTTGAGTCCTGGGTCCAGAGAAGGGCAATGAGGCTGGTGAGAGGGCTGGAAAACATCCCTTAGGAAAACCTGCCTTAGGAAAACATGCCTTAGGATGCCCAGCTGAGGGAGCTGGGGGTGTTTAGTCTGGAGAAGAGACTGAGAGGTGACCTTATTGCTCTCTACAACTACCTAAAAGGAGGTTGTGGTGAGACTGATGATAGGATGAGAGGAAATGGCCCCAAGTTGTGCCAGGGAGGTTTTGATGGGATATTCTGCCCTGAGAAAGTGTTGAGACACTGGAACAGGCTGCCCAGGGCAGTGGTGGAGTCACCATCCATGGAGGGGTTCAAAAAACGAGTAGATGCAGCACTTGAGGTCATGGTCTAGTGATGAGGGGGAGGTTGGGATGAAGGCTGGACTTGATGATCCTAGAGGCCCTTTCCAACCAGAGTGATTCTAATCGAAAAGCTGAACTCCAGAGAACTATTGCAGCTCTCCTGAGCCAGGGCTCCTCCAGCAGCACCCGGGAAGCTGCTGCCATCTATTGATGTAAGGGGCTCGGCAGCAGCTCGGCAGAAAAGATGGGAAGAACTTCGTGGCTTGGGAGCTCTGGTGAGCTGCACAGAGCCGAGAGCCTGGGACACACGATTTTGGTCCCTGCTCTGAGCAGAGTCACTTTTAGAAGAGGCCCAAAGCTGTCCCCAAGCCTGACCTGCTGCAAAGTGTGTCCTGCTCAGGGGTTTCTCCTCTGGCTGATGTTAAAGGACAGAAGCTGAAACATTTTCTGGCAGACTCCTCTGTGGTTTCCAAGCTGGAAACAGGATTAACTTGTGGATGCAGAAAGTCCTTCCCCTCTCAGTGAGGAAGACCATAAACCCCAGTGACTGTGGTCCCCATCACCACCCCAATGCACTTCTTTGTGTGCCCAGCAGAAGTTTTCCCCAAAGCCCTGGTGGAAGAGAGCTCTGCCATGCCAGCGGGCCACAGACATGCCCCATGGACACATCGAGGGCCAGGATGTGTCCCCTTCCCTCCCTAAAACTCCCCCAGAGCTGCAAGCTCATTCTCACCCAGTGTTTTTGAGCCACGTTCATCTCCAGCTCCCCTGTGCCTGGTCTCCTGCTCAGGTGTGATGACATGAGGGGGGTCAGTGTCCTCTCAGTGCCACTACTTGAATTGTGAACACTGCTCCACAGCCTCCAGATGGGATCTGAACCGTGTTCCTCCTCCAGAACACTGACATTTTAGCCTCATTCCAATCCTTTTCCAGGACTGGCTGATGGCAAAGGGATGAATCCCTACATCTGTGTCTCCCCGGGCACCACGCAGAGCTTTCCCAGCAGGAAAGGAGAGAGGAGGAGGAGTGCTGAGGAACTTCATGGCAGAGAGTCAAAAAATTTTGTTCTGTGCATCTTTGGCTTCCTCTGCATGGTTAAGTTGCTTCTTCCCCCTCCCCAGGCAGCTTTTCAATTAGCATCTGCTCTCCCCTCCTTCCTTGTGCCCCTGGGGTGGTGGGGTGGATGGAAAGGCTCCTCTGGCCACGTTCAGTTCAGGAGAGGATGGAGAGGAATTCAAACCACCCTGAAGGGTCAGGGCAGAGCTGTTCCAGCCAAGCAGCGATGCCAAGAGGTCACACAGACCTCGTGTGAGCAGGGATGAAGTGGGATCTGGAGCAGGCAGTGGCTTGGGAGGGTCCCTGTCTCCCCAGGGAAGGGCTGCAAGAAGCCACAGGCAACAGGGTTGATGCTGCAGGGCTGAAGGTGTGGTGCTCACAGGGGTCTAACCTGTGCTCCGAATCCTAGGGCAGGTTTGAAAAGAACAAGGATGACTCTGAAGGTAATTTTGAGCTGGTTTGGAGGCGTGAGAAATGAAAGCAGTGAAGCCCCTGCCTGGGAAAGGTCTGTGGGGAGCTTGTTGGAATAAATGTGAGAGCAATGACACTTCTGGGTTGATAGAACAGAGAATGCAGCCTGGTGTGTGCCACGGGGGAAATGAGGTCAGCTCTGGGAATGGATCAGCGAGCAAAGACAACTCCAAAGCACCTCAGACTTGCTGGGGAAGGTTTCCAAGGAGAAAAAGGACCCTCTTAGCTCAGCCCCCTCCCTCAATGCAGCCTTTGTGGGGCTCCCACTTCCAGGACAGGCAATATTCCTTCCTGTTTCATCTTCCTTCAGCCCCGGGGCCACAACAGAGCCAGGTTTGTTGTCTGGCACAAAGGGAGCACACAACATCCCCCCCAGATGGGCGACGGAGGGCAGCCCCCCCCTCCAGCTGCCCCCTCTCTGCTCCTCCTGGCTTTGGTTCCACACAGCATAAAAGCCCAACCTCCCAGCTCCAGCCCAAACACCAGCTCAGTGTAACCCCACCAGCAGCATCACCCACATCTGGGCTCTGCTCTGATCCTCTGAGCCCAGCCCTGGAGCATCACAGAATCACAGAGTGTTAGGGGTTGGAAGGGACCTCAAAGATCATCTAATCCAACCCCCCTGCCAGAGCAGGATCACCTACAACAGATCACACAGGAACACGTCCAGGCAGGTTTGGAATGTCTCCAGCACCCTCACCATGAAAAAGTTTCTTCTAATATTTTTATGGAACCTCCTATGTTCCAACTTGTACCCACGGCCCCTTGTCCTGTTATTGGATGTCACTGAAAAGAGCCTGGCTCCATCCTCCTGACACTCCCCCTTGAGGTCACCCCTCAGCCTCCTCTTCTCCAAGCCAAAGAGCCCCAGCTCCTTCAGCCTTTCCTCATGAGGGAGATGTTCCACTCCCTTCATCACCTTGGTGGCTCTGCACAGGACTCTCTCCAGCAGTTCCCTGTCTCTCTTGAGATAAAGGGCCCAGAACTGGACACCATATTCCAGATGTGGCCTCACCAGGGCAGAGCAGAGGGGCAGGAGGACCTCTCTTGATGCCACTGGCCTTCTTGGCCAGGAGGGCACACTGCTGGCTCGTGGTCATCCTGCTGTCCACTAGAACCCCCAGGTCCCTTCCTCCTACACTGCTCTCCAGCAGGGCAGCCCCCAACCCGTCCTGGTCCATGGGGTTATTCTATCCCAAGTGCAAAACTCTACGCTTGCCCTTGTTGAACTTCCTAAGGTTTGTCTCCACCCAGCTCTCCAGCCTGTCTAGGTCTTCCCTAGACATCATCCTTCGTGCTTCCCAGAGATTGTCACCCCAGTGCCACGCTGCTGTCCCAGGACACGTTCCTCCCCAGCACAGGGAGTGACAACTGCCCCTTCCCAGCAGCACCAGGAGGATTTTGTAATGCAAAACCAATTCCCCCCCAAGAATCAGTGAAGGAAGGAACTCCTCCAAGGGCTAAAGGAAAAAAATGATGCTTTTTTTGGAGAGGAAACTCATCGACAGGCAGGTAGGCAGAGCTCAGCACGCTGCCAGGCTTTCCCAGCACCAAACTAAATGATCATGTCTGACATTTCCAACCCCTTTCCCAAGGCCAAAATAATTCCTTTGCTCTGGATACAGATGGGTTGGCAAACAAGCTTTCAGACACAATTATTTTGCCCCGAGAGGATTCTGCAGCTGCTCCTCTTTTTCTTGAGATCAATACCTAAAGGATAATCCTGCAGATTATCCTCCAGTTTGGGGGTGTTAGCTCGAGCTCTCTTGTTTGCTTGATTTTCTTTATGAATTACAACTCCTCCTGGTCAGAGAGGCAGGGAAGGGGGGAAGGGGGGAAGAGCTTTTATAGTCTATATCATCCCAAATGAGATTTGCTATCACAAATTGGCTGCACTTGGCTGGAAAGGAATTTCGTTGACTTTTTTAGTCAAATGGGAACATCTGATGAGAACATTCCAATTTCAGGGGGTGACTCAGCCCTTTCCAAAAGAGCAGAGCAAACAATAGCAACCACCTAAACAAAAATCAGGAGAGATTTCTTCCTTCCAAATCTAGCAACTCTATTCTTTTAAAGCCAATCGAGTCTCTAGGAGTTTATTCTCCTGAAAGCCCCGTAGGAGGAAGGCAGCAGAGATCAGAAACATCTTCTTTGCTATGAAAGGTTATTTTTATTTGTTTTTAACCTGCCACACAGTTCTGAAACCAACCGTATGCTTCCAGAATAGCAGCTCATGACTATTTATTACTGAAAAGTTTCCCAGGTGGTAAACTTGAAGAGAAAGGAAAATGTCTCTGTCATTTCCAGGGCAGAAAGGCTCTGCTAAAATCAAGTTTTATCTCAGAGTAATTGCCACAAACTCTTTGTTCCCTGCCCAGTACAGCAGATTGATAGAGCTCCACGACAGAACATCCAAAGCATCCTACACGTGGGATGAAGGGATCTTCAAAGCCTGAGTGACTTCAGAGGATTGCTGGAATTTGAGGACTTCTGAACGTCCACCCGTGACCGAGGTGGGCACAAGGAGCTTCAGCTCACCCCCCTCAATCAGCAGCAGGAGGTGGCATATTCTCCACACCCACTGAAAGCCTCCCTGGCCCTGATTTCAGAAGTCCATGTGTCATTTTAAGCACTTGCCTTCATTCTGCTCGAGGAGAGGCTCACACACTCTGAGAGGTTGGTATCTGTGAGGCAAAACTGGCTTGGGTGCCCTTCGAGAGGTTCTTTCACAGATGCTTAGTGCAAAACAACCTTGGCCAAAAGAATCAGCACATAAAGACACAAAAACCACACCAGCAAGGGTGATGTCCTGCTTCTGTACCTCCACCTCCCACCCAGGGTCCACCCAGCTTCCATCAGCAGATTTCAGAGTTTCCAGTGGACACTCTGGATGCTGGGGGCACCTCGTCCCTCTGTGGCCACCCTGGGGCTGCAGGGTGGCTGAGCCAGCTTGCCAAAACCTCACCAGCCCGTGGCAGCCCCTGCAGGGCTGTGGGATGGGAGCTAAATCCAGCTTGCAGAGCCCTCAGCTCACAACAGGGTCCTTCCCTTCCCCATGGTGTAAGCCCCAGGGACAGGATTCCCTGTCCCCTTTTTCTTTCAATCCAGTGCAGAGCCCCATCCATCTCCCTCAGGTTCATCCTACCTTCCCTTCAGCAGCTCCAGGGCAGGACCATGCTGGCAGCACTTGCTGCCTCCCTGAGCAGGGCATCATTTCACAGCAGGAGCTTTCTCCAGTTTTGCTTCTGCCATGGGAGAAGAAACAGAAAGAGAGAAAGGCAGGAGACTGCCAGACCTGCTCAGGGGTGGTGCCAGCTCCAGGGCAGCACGTAGGTAATCCCCACAAAGCCACAGCACTGCATCAGTGTGGGGCTCAGCTGGCCAGTAGCCACCTCCCCACTACAGCAAGCATGCTGAGACCACAGAATCACAGACTGGTTTGGGTGGGAAGGGACTTTTAAAGGTCATCTCATCCAACCCCCCTGCAGGGAGCAGGGACATCCCCAACCAGAGCATGGTGCTCAGAGCCCCGGCCAACCTCCCCTGGGATGGTTCCAGGGATGGGGCAGCGACCACCTCTCTGGGCAGCCTGGGCCAGGGGCTCACCACCCTCAGCAGCAACAATTTCTTCCTTCTCTCCAGTCTAAATCTCCCTCTTTTAGTTTCACACTGTCACCCCTTGTCCTGTTGCAACAGCCCCTGACAAAACCCTGTCCCCATCACATACCTACACCACGTAGCCTCTAGTTCTGTCCTGCAGACCTTCCCCTGCCTCTCGTCCCCCAAGATCCTGCATAGGAACACTAAGACTACTAAAAACCCATCAGGGAAAAGCACCAGAGACAATAAAATTCCTGCAAGAGGCTGGACTGAAACTACCTTTTGAACAACAGCCAAATTCCCTGAGAATTTTGAGCCAAAATCAAAGGATTTCTAGCCAGGTTTTCCAAAGCAAAGGTGATGGATTTGGGTTTTGGGTTTGTTTTTCTTTTTGAGGGGGTTCTTTTGGAGGGAGGAGTCCTTTGTTTGGTTTTTCTTCAACTTTCTATAAGGAATAAGATAAGGAAAGGGCCCTTTTGGGTATGGAACCAGCCAGTGCCAGGCGGCTGAAGCAACAGGGCTGCAGTCCCACAAGGTGGCAGAGCTCCATCGCTCATGGGCCAGAGGATGGAGGATGCACCAAGCTCACCTGGAAACCCCACGGTCCTGGCTGAGCTGCACCGGGGAAGACCCCTGAGAAACACTGCTGAGGGCAAGGAGCTCCTGGCTTTGCTGCTTCAGCTTTTCCCAGTTGGAAACTGGGTATAAATGAGGCATGTGGGTGCTTGGAAAGCAGGAGGAAACGTTGCTGGCAGAGGCAGGGGGAAAAAAAGGCAAAAACATGTATTTTTTTGTCTGCTCTGAGGTTTCTAAGAAAGTTTTCTTGGGAAAGGATTAGGATGTTCTTAACTCACTCAAGAAAATTTTAAACTGGGAAAGAAAATGACACGTAAGCAGAGAAGAGTCCCTGTAATAAATGATAACAGTGCTCCAGAGCTGAGGGGGGATATTCTGGGATTTCAGCCCTGAGGCTGAGCGTGCAATGCCCATCAGAGCAGAATCCATGACTCTGGGGGCAATTCCATCCTGCCCTCCCTGGAGCTGCCCCACTACAGCTCAGTTCAACACACGGCAGTAGAGTGGCCGTGAAAACGTTTCACCAGGAGACACACCAAGTTTCTAAGCTCCAGAGCAATTAAACTCCCCAAAAAAACACTGAAAAGAGCAAGAAAAATAATAAGCTGCACTATTTTGTTCTCATTCTTGATTGGTTTAGAAAGCTGCAAAGTAATTCCAGCTACAAGTCCCTTGCAGCCCTACGCTGGCAGTGAGGTCAACCATCAACTCCATGCTGGGCAGAGACAAGATTGGTTCATTTTGGGTAAAGCAGCACATTTTTGCTAACAGGTTTGTTCACTGTTGTTCCTTGGACTTGAGAGCAGACTCGTGGGTTTTTTCCTCATGCAATCCACTCACTTTCAATAGATCTTAAGTGTCTTTTCTCACTAAGGACTCGTTTCAGAGCTGCCTGTGGCTTTCGATGATCATCGAGGCACAAGCTTGGAGCTGGGTCTTTGGAAGAGAGAAATGGATTGTAGTCAGCCCAGTGAATGGACAAAGGAGAGGTTTCATGCTATGAGTGGGAATGAGAGAGAGGAAACGTCTAGCAAGGATGTTCTCCAAAATGATGGGAAGCTCCAGGAGGAATTTTCCACCGGAAGAAGTCACATTCAAAAGACTTGTTTGCTGAAGCAAAATTAAACCTCCCTTCACTCAACCACCCAAATCAACAGCCTGACAAAAGAGTTACCGTAGCAACCAGAGGGGGAAAAGTCACTGAAAACTCAGTTTCTCTTTTTTCTCCCTGCTGATGAATTGAGAAAAAATCAACTTCTAATTGCACTGAGCATCACCGTGGGTGTCAGCGGCAAGGCAGAGGCTCAGCCCCGGTGGGGTTGTGGTCAGAGTGTCCACCACGATGCCACAGAGCCAGGGCAAAGCTCATGAGCTGTTATTGCCAACCTTTCCTCTCCACAAATCCAAGAAATCCTGTGAGAGCCTGACTGCTCTGTAAAGAGCTTTGTTTGCCTGCTTTCTAGGAGAAGGAGAAAGCCCTCGAGCCACGGTGCGAGTGTCCCAGGAAAGGAAAGGAAAACAGGCTCCAAAAATTCCAATTTATAATAGATGGATTTGGCCCATGGGGCCAAAGAGCTCCAAGTGCATTTGTCCCCAGACTCTGTTTCCAAAGAATTTTCAAAGAAATGGTTTTAACAGCTGTATTGATCAGTTCTCAAGTTGTCCAGTATCGGATGGGTTAGGTATGGAGCAGCCCAAAGCAAATGTACCCCAAAAGCCATGAACCTCTGCTTCCCTGGGCTACCCCTGCCCCAGGGCTCACTGGGAGCTCTCAGGCCTGTCTACAAGCTGCACATGAAAGAAAGGACAAAAAAAAATCCAACTTTCACAGCTGGGACACATGCTGACTGACCTCTGCTATTTAATCAACTCCTGCCTCTTCTCCAATTCCTCCTTTCCAATATTTGCATTTATGCTGGAGAAGCACCATCAGTCTGGGGGTGTCTCCTAGCAGGGGGTGCTGTTGGTGTCAGGACAAGCACAAAGGACTTGTGGACCAGGTGCCAGCATCACCTCAAGGGCTTTGCTCCTGCATCTGTGCAACATCCCCTGCCCTGAGCATCATCCCTCACCTTGGAGCTCCAAAGCCCCAACAGAACAGGCTGCAATACAGGCGTGTTTGCTGCTGGTCAGGAAAAAAACCTCTCAAAACCCCATAAGAACAATCTCTACAAACACACACCTCTCCAAAGAGACCTCAGACAAACCCAGCAGTGCCCTGCCTTTCGATAACAGAAGCTGTCACCCCATCCACGAGGTAACTGCTGGCTCCACAGATGCCTCCATCGTACCATTTGTGGATATTTTGGTCTTGCCCATAGCAAAACCCAGCTTGCCCTGAGAAGCCCCTTCCCCTGCTGGCTGCTCCGTGCCTCACCACCCCCCAAACAGCCTCTCCTGCCTTGCTCTACACTCTTGTGCTTTTTTTTTTTCCTTAATAAAGTGGCTTTTAAACCTGATGCAGTGCTTCCAGTTCTCAGAAATGGCATGTAAAGGACATTACAGTACCCTCAGGTTTATATAAACATGTCCTGTTTATTACCCTTTGTGGCCACTGTCTGAGCTGGAACACTCATCGTGGGTAAAAACAGTAGAAATTGGATCCATTTTTCACTGGGCTCACACAAAGCTGGGACCAGGGCTGGGGGAGCTGCTTTAAGAAGGTAAATAAGGTTGTTATTAAAGGAAGAATTTTTTAATGGCTGAAAACTTGTTCTCTGGGGAGTTGTTTTCTTCTTCCCAGCCTCTCCCTTGCTCTTGAGATGCTGAAGACATGGAGCAGCAAAGCCCCATCAGCACCCAGCTCCAGCCTGCACCCATCTGCAGGGTGCTGGTCCAGCAGCAGCCCAAACACAGAGAATCCCAAATCAGCCAGCCCAGAAAACAGCACTTCTCTTCTCCCTTGTTTACATCCCTTCACTGAGTCATTAAATAAACACTTTTTTCTTAGCAAAACTATCATTTCCAGCCTGTGATTCCAGCTAATTTCTAACACAGCACTGCCAAGCAACGACGAATTATGGAGAAAGATTATGGGAAGGTTTGACACCATTAATGGTTGAATAAATGGGAGCAGACTGTTAAATATGATTATTCTCATTCCTGTCTGTCTTTCCTTAGGGTGCCTATCACCAGAGCACGAGTGCCACGTGCATTAATTAATTGAAACAACACATTTACATGATTAGGGATTAACTCCTGTGCTTCTCCTTTGGCTAATTAGTGTATCTATAGATCTTATTTAGAAAGAAAATACCTTAGGGAAGGCAGGAGCCTTCAGAGCTTATTTCCTATAAACTGCCTGTCAAATTCAGGGATTAGAAAAATGTTCACTTCTCCCTTCTCTCCCATGGCACCTTATATTTGCTTGTTTTATTTCTCTTGACTCCCATGTAGCAGCCACACTAAATTTGAACCAAAAAATAAACACTGCTGGGTTTTTCTTCCCTCATTTTGCTCCCCAGTTTCTTATCTGGGGAATAAGAAACTCAAATATCTGCTCACAGCCCCCAGGAGCTCCAGCTGTCAATACACTCAGGTGGAAAAGAATATTTTACAGTGGGGATTTGGGTCTGGTGGATTAATTAATTGTCCCCACACGGGATGCTCCTGGAGCCCTTTCCTGGCTGCACATCACCTGGGCAGGGGGTTGGGATGGAGCCTCCCCATCCAGCTGCTGGGTTCCATAGCAAATAGGGGGGACCCAACCTTCAGTCCACTCACCTCCCACCTTGCTGACATCTCTCCTACCCCAAAACTCCCTCTGCATCCATGTTTTGCAGCCTGTGGTCCCACGCAGCCACCTGCATCAGTGAAGGATGAAGTTCTCCCTGTAATCTCCATCAGCTGCTTCACAGCTTCTAAAAAGTTCTGATCTATTCCCTGAGCTTTTTGGGCAGGCTGGTGAAGTAGAGGCTGTTAGAACACATGCAAAGCATTGAAGGATTATTTAGAGAAATTAAGGAATTTAAGAGAATAAGGGATTTTTTTTGGCTGCTGGGAAAAAAAAAATGTATACAGCCACCAAATTAGACTTGAGGAAGCAAAACATTTAGTACTGAAAAAATCAGCAAATAGTTTTCCACAGGACTAAAAGCTTTTCCAGCTTACTCTTAGAGGAATTCCTCCTATGCTCATCCCCCAAGAGTTGTGTCTTGACAAAATTCTCAGGCTGCATTTTGCCACCCTCACTTCAAGACCATTTCTTGTTAGATAAGAAGCTCCCCTCAGATGAAAACCTCTTTTTTTTTCAGGAATCTCTGCATCTGGACAGTCCCTTGGGAAGGTATCAAACACTGGCCAGCATCAACAGAGCCAAAACCAAGGTCCTGTTTTAAAAACTCTGCCCTCCAACCAGTGTTACTAACAGGTATTATGCAGATGTTCTGCACAGACCCAAATTCCTACTCCCTTCCAAAAGCACTTGGATGATTAGCTCCTATTTCATTTTCTTTCTCCTCTTGTAGGAGATGGGACAAGACAAGAAGAGATCAACCTTCCCAACTCCAGGTGCAACACAGGGCTCTGTTCCTAGCAGCTACAGCCCCTGAAATGCTCCTTCCCCAGCAGAAAACTGCACAGAATAGTGACTTTTAACACCAATAAGCCTTCAAAGCATCACCTGATTGCACAATAACTCCCTGCCACTGCCCAAGGAGAGGCTTTGTTTTCTCTTCTCTCCCATGGAGGCTTTTAGAGACCTTTCTGGTGGCTTAAAGGCAGCACTTCAAGGGAGACAATGCAACAACAAAACTCTGTCCCTTCAGAGCCTTGTATCCACTTAAATGAGCCTTCATCAAAATCTCTACAAAATAATGAGCTCGAGCATCCCCTCACTCCCTCCCAGGTCTCTGCCACTTGTAGGCTCAGGAGGAGGAGGAGGAGGAAGGTCAAGAGTGTTAATTCATTAGTTTCCTGATCTCAGCTGAACCTGAGGCTTCTTTCTTCATCCAGTTTCCCTAGTGTGGGTTTCTCTGGTCTCAGCAGGCTGAGGAAGAAGAGGCTGAGCTCCATCCCCCTGCTGAGCTTTCTGGTGGCAGAACAGACCAAACTTTGCCAATGAGTCTCCTCTCCTTCACCTCTTCCTAAGGCTTTTGTTTTAAACTGTAGGGAAGTGCTTGCTGGGGTTTCTCTGTAGTATAAATATTTGATATGTGAATATCATAGTAAGGACACTGAGGGGCTGGAGCGTGGCCAGAGAAGGGCAACGAAGCTGCTGGGGAAGGGTCTAGAGCCCAAGTGTGGGGAGGAGCAGCTGAGGGAGCTGGGGGAGCTGAGCCTGGAGCAAAGGAGGCTCAGGGGAGACCTGCTGGCTCTGCACAGCTCCTGACAGGAGCCTGGAGCCAGGGGGGGGTCGGGCTCTGCTCCCAAGGAACAAGATGGCAACAGCCTCAAGTTGCCCTAGGGGAGGTTGAGGTTGTCCCTGAGGAACAATTTCTTGCCCTGGAGGGTTGCCCAGGGCTGTGCCAGGCTGCCCAGGGCAGTGGTGGAGTCCCCACCCCGGGAGGGGTTTCCAAGCCGTGGAGATGTGGGGTGAGGGACACGGGGCCGTGGGGACCTGGCAGTGCTGGGGGAAGGGTTGGACTCAATATTCTTGGAGATCTTTTCCAAACTGAACAATCTCTGACTCTCTGATTACCCCCTGCAGATTTACACCCTGCACATCCTCATCAGCACTCTGCATGCACAGCAGTGCATTTCCCTGCCTCTCTTACACTGGGAATTCTGCCATCGTTCCTCTGCAGCCTCACATCTGGCTGTGTGCAGATGTTTGCTCTTAGCTGTAAGCTCCTTGGCTGCACAGATGCAGAGAGGACCGTGCCTGGTTTCTGTACCTGCTCCCAGGATCCCACCCAGGGGTCTTTGGGGAGCAGAGCCACGGCATGTTGTGTCCTTAGTTGCTCAGACAGGAAGAAATTTAGACAGAAATATGAGCATCAGCACTGCTTGCTCTTTTTTTTTGGCTAAGATGAGACAGGAACAACTCTTGTTGGGAAACCTCCTCAAAAGGGGCTT
>NW_008597532.1:0-1107 GCF_000691845.1 Merops nubicus | reverse complement strand
GGAAGAAACTTTGTGATGCTGCTGACCCATCCCAGCCTCTCACACGTCCCATTCCCCCTCTGGGGCCAGGGAGATGTTATTGCATCAACCAACCTGCTGCAGATCTCCTGAACCTGTTGGTTGTGAAGCAAATTTAGGAGGGTTTTTGGGAGGACCTCCTCCCCACCTCTCCAAGCAGCAGGCAGGGACAGGAGCAGGGCTCAGCTTTATTACCCCTCGATTTGCAACCAGCCATCAGGGGAAGATGTTGGTTTGGAGGCTCTGTGCATCTGGCAGCCTGTGAGCAAGCTCCACGACAGAGACTCATCAGAAATGCCAGATTTTAGTGATTCACACCATTTCCCTTATTGAAGGCTCATGAACTCATCTTGGAAAGCCAGGGAAAGGGTGAGACTCACTGCTGTGGGCAAGGCTTTATTCTAAGCGAAGAGAAATCTAGCAGCTATTGCAAAATGAGATCCCAAATGGGCTTTTTTGCTCACCCCTGCACAATGATCCTTGCTGGGGATCTTAAGCTAAATAAATATACAGAAGATACCTGTGAGATCAGGTTTGCAAGTTAATGCAGAGACCAACCTGAGGTTCCCACGCTGCAAGCTGCCTTCAAAAGAAGCAATATCTCCTTCCACAGGCCTACAGCTGCTATAAAGAAGGATATTTCTCTTTTTTCATCATTTCTGGACTGTCTTAGGCTCCTTACATATCATGAAGTACTCCTGCAAAGCAAAATATCACAGCTCTATAAATTTGTCTTGATTTTTAGGCTCAGGTTCCAGCTTTCTGCTCTCTGCTACCTCAGACCTCCAAATGTGTCTTTTCTGTTTCATTAGCCCTAACTCCCACAAAGACAATTGAAATGAAAACAAGCTAAAAAGCCTCTTTATCCTTTCTTAAACTCCTTTTGAATTTTAATCTCTGCTAAATACACTGAAATAATTTAAAACAATGCTTTGGTTTAAAGGGGGGGAAACAAAATCATGTCGTTGAACATCAAAGTTATTATTCATTTCTTTTGATTTTGGCAGGGTTTTAAGCAAGTAACACATTAGCTTACAACGAGGAGGTTCAAGAAGCCCACTCATATTTTCTGTGTGCAGAAAGGGAAAG
>NW_008597531.1:561-1454 GCF_000691845.1 Merops nubicus | reverse complement strand
CAAAATGCCCCATAAAGGCACCTCAAATAGCCTGAACTGCCTCAAACCCAGCCAAAATGTCCCCAAAACGCACCTCAAACAGCTCAAACTGCCTCAAACCCACCCAAACTGTTCCTAAGACACTTCAAACAGCCTGAACTGCTTCAAAACCACCTCAAACACCCCAAAAATGTCCCCAAAATGCCCCTCAAAGAGCCTGAAGTGCCTCAAACCCACCCAAAATGTCCCCAGAACGCACCTCAAACAGCCTGGACTGCCTGAAACCCACCCAAAATGTCCCCAAAAGGCACCTCAAACACCCCCAAAATGCCCCCAAAGCACCCCAAAAGACACCTCAAACAGCTCGAACTGCCTCAAACCCACCCAAAATGTCTGCAAAATGCCCCAAAATGCAGCTCAGACAGCCTGAACTGACTCAAAACCACCTCAAACACCCCCAAAATGCCCCCAAGACACCCCAAGGGCACCTCAGACACCCCCAAAGAGCCTGAACTGCCTCTAAAACCCCACTGAACACCCCCAAACTGCCCCAAGCTGCCCCAAACTGCCCCTCAGACACTACCAAAGTGCCCCAAAATACCCCAAAACTCTCTTCAGGCCGCTCCGAATTACTACTCAAAACCACCTCAAACACCCCCAAAATGCCCCCAAGACACCCCAAGGGCACCTCAGACACCCCCAAAGAGCCTGAACTGCCTCTAAAACCCCACTGAACACCCCCAAACTGCCCCAAGCTGCCCCAAACTGCCCCTCAGACACTACCAAAGTGCCCCAAAATACCCCAAAACTCTCTTCAGGCCGCTCCGAATTACTCCAAACATCCCCAAAATGTCCCCAAAACGCCCCAAAAGGCCCCTCAGACAGCCTGAACTGCCTCAAAACCACCTCCACCA
>NW_008597531.1:0-513 GCF_000691845.1 Merops nubicus | reverse complement strand
ATACCCCAAAACTCTCTTCAGGCCGCTCCGAATTACTCCAAACATCCCCAAAATGTCCCCAAAAGGCCCCTCAGACAGCCTGAACTGCCTCAAAACCACCTCAAACACCCCCAAAATGTCCCCAAAACTCCCCAAAGGGACCTCAGACAGCCTGAACTGCCTCCGACCCACACCAGACACCCCCAAAATGCCCCCAAACGCCAACTCAGACACCCCAAAGTGTCTCAGATGCCCCCAAAACACCTTGAATTGCCTCAAACTTACACCCTGAAACGCTTCAAACCCCCCTCAAATACCCCAAAACGCCCCAAAACCCATCCCAAACACCCCAAAAAACACCCCAAAGCCCCCAAAATGCCCCAAAACCCTCCTTGGACACCCCCAAAATGCCCCAACGACCCCAGATCCCCCAAAACCAAACTGAAACACCCGGGAATGGGACAAATTGCCCCAAACTGGCCCCAAAATGCCCCAAATCACCCCGGATCAGCCCCAAATGCTCCAAATCGCCCT
>NW_008597530.1:0-5964 GCF_000691845.1 Merops nubicus | reverse complement strand
GGGAGCAAGTGGATCCCCGCAGCGGGAGAGAGAGATTTTTCCGTCAGCCCTTCGAGAAGTGCGCTTTCTCCAAGACAGTCCCCTCCTGATACACACGTATCAGACTAAGAAACCAAAAATTTGATTTTCACTTCCAAAGATTCATTGACACCCACAAGGTGTCATACCATAGAAACTGATTCCAAGAAAACAGAAAGTTTCCAAAACTTAGTAACATCACTGATTACACCAGCAACTGATAATTCAGTTAGGCTGTTATGGTACTGACTGGGAAAGTCTTTTCATACAAACATCACAGGACTTTGAGATTACGGTCCAAGCCAACACCATGTAACCCTATAAAAATCTAAACACAGCAGTAACAATTTAGAAATCAAGTACTATACAGGTATGCAGAGAGCTGGCAAAAGGGGACGCCCATGTTGTGACAGATACAAGCACAAAATATTTAAAAGACTGATGAGTAATTTTGGCCAGGAGACAACACAAGATTGTTACATTTTACAGACTAGGCATGTAATAAATGAATAATTTGCTTAAGCAGAATTGTGCAGTGGTGTATGTATTTAATTGGAGGAGCCAGAAGAACTGACAGTCAGAAAGGTATTTATAATACAAAAAGCCATTATATATACATATACACACATGGAATATATCTATATATCTATATAGATATATAAAAATCAGTAAACTTAAGATGTTCTTGATAAAGGCACTATTCAAGGCATTCAAACATTTTACTACAACATTGACTCAACTTATCTTTTTGCTTTGGCTGAATTAAAGCAAACAGATTAAAGGTCTGTTCTAAACCACCAAAAACATCTGACACCAAAGCCTAACAGTATCTTGGGCGACTGCAGCATTGCCTAAAAACCCGCCCACTGCACTGCCTATTAGCGGAATAATATTGAAAGGAGTCTAAATAAACCATTCCCACTCACAGCTTTGCAACAGCAGAAGATAGATCAGTCTCAAAGAGACTTTCTAGCCATATATTCTATAGATTCTATTACAAATCAAGGATAGAAATGATACAGCAAGAGGGCCTGCCCTAGGATAGAATGACATGGAATATCAAATAGTATTTACAGTACAGTTATAGGTTTATAGAACATTTTATAAATACAATTAATATGTATACAAGGGCACATAGAAGAGCAATTTGTTTTTATGCTTTACAAAGTGAATGCAACCCAAAATAAAACTTACTGCAGAATTTCACAGCTGCTGGTTAGAAGCCTCTCTTCCCAACTGCCTGTACAAACCAATCCCCATCACAGGTCACCAGTGAAACACCCATGTTTTAAGCAGCAGCTACGAAGAATCTCAATAGACTCTGAATCTATGTACGAAACATCAAGTTTCAGAACACGGGTAAGGCAGAGCACCTTGGAGTTGTGACATTCGTGTGTAACTTTCTCGGAGAACTTGTGGACTCTAACACTGCATTTTTGCAAGGAGATATATAATAATGTAGCATATAGGTGGTGAAATTCAAACAAGGTATATTAGAACTTCTAACGTAAGATAATAAAATGCCAGAAGCATCTAGCCAATTCTAAAGATATTAGCTCTTCCTATATTTTAAAATGGTAAAATAATATTTAATTTTTCAGTACTTGCACATGTCCTTAAAAGACTCAATGATTTCCTTTAATAAAAGCAATTGGTTTTGCTTGTAGAGAACCATGGTACCTTTAAAGGATCCTTTTTTTGATAAACAATCCTCCCCCACTAATCAAACCCCCCCCCCCCCCCCCCCCCCCCCCCCCCAAAAAAAACACTGGCTAAAGTTATAGTGTTAAACAGGAATATACCATAGTACAATGCAGGAAGAGCAGAGATATATTCAGATAAAAAGGCAATTTTAACAGCCAATTTAATGAGTAATTGACATTATTTTCTCTGCACACTTCATAAAGGCCAAGGTATGCTTGACTGAATTATCTTTAACCAGTAATATATTATACTTCACTCCAAGAGAAGTAGACCAGTTTTACTGGGATATTTACTATGAAAGAGGATAATCTTTAAAGTTTATTTACATGGAAAACCCTCATATTTTTACACCAGGTACAAAATGGAGTAGTTACACACTGCAGCCATTTTATAATATTTAAGCTAAACAAAATGAATCTTAAAAGCTATTCTATTTCAATAGCTGTGGATCAGGCTAACAAAACATGAATTATTTTGTTAGGCTACAAACCCATTTTCAATATGGGAAGTAACTTATCTGCTTGAGAAAATTACTTTTCATAACCATCTTCTAACCATGATAAGCACTTCACAGTAGAGAACATCCACAAGTGTTTTCTCCTGTGACCAAGTCTGTTTAAGAAGTTTCCCTGCTCCCAGCCTTCTTCACTGCAGTTCACCCCTTCCCTCAGCCACACCAATATAAACTATTTTTTGAACCACGCCAAAAACTGGATCGCTCAAATGAACACGCTTCCAAGGGAGAAGCCTCCAAACGCTGAACACCAAGCAGCTTTCCCACTGCTCCAGTTTTTCCAGCTGCCTGGGCACAGACAGACACTGAACCAGAGCACGGAAGGCAACGCATGGCCAGGAGCACACAACAATTTTTTAAACCAGCTTGGTGGGAAAAGTAAACTAGGAAGTGGTGTTTGCTGCAAGAACACCTATGAACACAAATTTAATGTTTAGATAGTCACAATGCCAGTGCAATGGCACAAATAATAGTTTAAGAGAGTTGTAATGCTTACAGGCACATTAGATTACCCATTGGAATTCAATTCCAAGGAGAAGGAAATGTTTTAAAAGACATGAAGTTTACTAAAAATAGTGCATTTTCTTTACCACTGTGTTAGCTTTAGGAAAAAGGAGAGAGATATATTTAAAAACCCCACAATTCGGCCTCTCACCTTTACTCCTGGTCTTGTCTCAGAGAAGCTGCTTAGCAGGTTGCCCCCCTCCCTGTCCAGGTCTGCTCAACCTGCTGTGAGAAACTATGCAAACAGTAGCACAGAAGGCAGCAGACACAGCCCTAAGTTCATTGTGAAAGACAGACCACTGACACTGTCCTGATGGCTCAGAGGGGACTGGTGCATGGCATTTCTCCTGGCTGGCTGTGTAACTAGGAGGAAACCTGCTAAAGGCAAGTGAAACTGGTCTCCACAACAGGCTCAAAAGCCATAATTTATAATCTTTTCCCATTACTATCTCAAACATAATAAAGAAACTATTCTAAATTTTATTTCCAAACTAAATATTCCATCTAAAGTAGAACTGTACATACTTTACAGTTTGGTAACTCAATTTCAGAAATCATATTTCCTAAAGCTTCTTTTCCTTTTGTAACTATAGGAAAACTGATGACAGGAGATAATCAAGTTGGTTCTGAGTGAGCAGTCCCTCTGCTTTGACATCACCAGTGACATGCTACAGCATTACTAACATCACATTCAGTTACTATTTAATAGAATACTTGTTTAATGCTTTATCACTTTACAATGATACTACAGCCAAGAATGAAACTTTCTTGTTCCAAAGCTGAGATCTGTGCCACTACCACAGCAGCTGGAAACACTCTGCCAGATAGGCAGCTCAGTTTTTCCAACACTGAATAATTAGGCTAAATACAGTGAGAAGTGAGGGTACAGCAGACTCTTTTCTTATCTTCAAAAAATACATCAGGGAGCTTTATTATTGTAAAGTAGGTCTTATATTTGGACAATGCAAGGAAAAATGGTCATTAAGAGTTCTAAAGAAGAGATTCATTTTCTAAAATTATTCATTATGTGTACAAATAGATACCAGATAACAGCTTAGGGAAAAAACCAAGACACAACAACAAGCCACTACTTCCTACTTTGAGTACTTAGAGTACAGAGAACCAAACATAAAATTCAGGTGATTTTTTTTTCACCTAACATCAAATCTCTTCTGAATTAAACAATTAACAATGCTGGAATAAATTAATATTTGAGAATTATTTCACTGTATTCTGGGGAAACAAAATGTACAGAGAAGGAAATAGAAGACAATTTTCTTAGTGTTTAAAAAAAAAAAGCGTGCATGTATTTACCCTAGCAATTTTTTCTCAATTCTCTTAGGAGACTTTCCAAAAATTGCAGCTACAAAATAAGTTCATTTACGTTTTAATCTTCATTCCTCTACTAAACATAAACCAGGTCACGATTTTGGACTCCTCTACCTGCCTGTTCATCATCATCACCATCATCATCAGACTGCTGTTCTGAGTTTTGGGAACTACCATAATCATACTCAATGGGCTTTGGATTGTTGTACGGGTAGCCATTGTCATCAAAAAACCTTCGGAAGGTGAACTCATAAAAAGCATGTTCAGGATGTTTTCCGTTTTTGTACCACCCATTAAGCGTATCATTTCTGTTCCCTTCCTTATCGTCATCACTCCACAACTTATCTGGATCAACTGGGTCAAAGTTCGATGTGTCTGTCGGGTGAGCAATTTTGGGAATGTAGAAAGCAGACTGCCGCCGTAGATCGCTTGAAAAATCAATCGTTTTAAAAAACGGATGAGCTTTTATTTCATCCGCACCATTTTTGCCCAAACGATCTTCTGGCCCTCGGCAGAGTTTAATAATAAGGTCGGAGGCCTCTGGAGTCAGTTTAGCCTGAGGTGGAATATGAAGTGCAGTTTGCCAGTTGATAACCTTTAAAGCAAAACAAGGTGTTATTCTATTTACCATTTCATAAAAATGAAAAAAAAACACAGTGAAAATGAAAACAATAGAAGGACAAAAAAACCCACCCAAATGGCCACAAAGCAATCATTAAACATGTGAAGTTTTCACAATAGAGGGGAAAACATGAAGCTGCTCTTTCAGAAACTCAAGCAACATTTTATCTGGAGACCTGGCAAAATCCAGGTAAAATTTATTCCAATTCCACACTGAAACTAGTCTGGTCCAGATTATCCCTGCTATAAGCCAACAAACATACCACAAAATTCAGGAACCTCAAATTAGGCACATGGTTTACAATCTTAAGAAGGTGAAGCTAACAAATGTTATATATTTGATGCAATGGAGAGTTTAACAGATTTGAAGCTAAAATAAAAGCAAAAAACCCTCCCAAAAGCACCCAAACCTGCACTACATCTGAGCCAACTATTATCTTCCAAGCTGAATGCAATTTTGCAAAAATGGTTCCTGCAGAAGATTGCCCCAGTGGTTTCTCTGAAACAACAGGAGCTCAGGAAGTAAGGGACCAATGACTTGGAGCTGCCAGGAACCTGGAGCGGCCACAGTCATCTGCTGCTCCTCCACCTTTGCATGCAGAGGACCTGCAGATATATCACCAGAAGAAATGCTCTGCAGGTAAGCAGGGATGGAAGCCAAGTGGTGGGAAAAGAAAACCCAGATGCTAGGAGAACAAAAGAAAGTGGAAATGATAACTGGAACGGGAGCAAGAAGTGAAAGGGAATGGCTGAGATGTGATTTTCAGATGGCATATTTGCCGTATGACTAGATAAAAGACATGAACATGACCCTTGAAGTCCCTCTGCAAATTAAGCACACTAGAGTAATGTAAAATTCAAAGTCTTGTTCGTTTATAGTATGCTTGGACAGAGCAGCACGCTCAAAAGTCATCTTTGATCTGTCACAAACTACAAAGACTGTGTAGATTTCAAGCCATTTTCAGAATGTCAATACCAGACTTCTGGCGTTACCTTCATTTGTGTTTCCAGTGGCGTCTGTGCCAGGAAGGGAGGCTGCCCCACCAACATCTCAAAGAGAATTACTCCAACGCTCCACCAGTCACACAGCTGCGTGTAACCTGAAATGGGCCAAAACAAAGTAGTTAAAGCCTTCGTTTAACTTTAATCTTGTATTTCTAAGAATAAAAAAGGCACAAATTCTGCTCGATACTCAAGTTTCCCATATTACCAACTCTGTTTTTGTCCAGTGAGCGTACGCGAGGGGGAAGCGGCAGCGAGGGAGGGGTGAAGCG
>NW_008597529.1:14946-16353 GCF_000691845.1 Merops nubicus | reverse complement strand
CCAACCTCAATGATTCTATGATTCTAATTGGGAAACATCTAGCCTTGAGACCACCGTGTACCTCCTGTCGGTATCCCAGTCAGAAGCAGAACCCAGCTGGGCTCCTGATACCATGAGAACTAAACGATGCCCTCCCCTAAAGGCTGAGTCCCATAGTCACTCTTTGGGCTTCTTTGAGATGTGGCGATATAAACCACACAGCGTTTTTAGTTTTAAAGTTCGGCAAACTGCTGAAGAAGATGAAGCATTAAACCCTGTATTCTGTTGTAGCACAGTACACTGAGGCATATTCAGGCAATTCTTCATGCCCACTTAAACAGCAACCGTTATGTTTAAGATCAAAGTCGAGGAGATCTTCGATTCGGGGCATGCACAGAGCACAAAAAATTTGAGCTTTTATCTCTGTTTTCCTTGTTTAATATCTGTCATAAAACATGGAATTTAAGTCACTTTCAGACTGAAAATATTTTACTTTTAAGCTTCGGTATTCAGTATGCAAGATTTTTTAAAAGGACAAAAGTGGAACCTACTGATGAAGCAAGACTGTTCCTTAGATATTCTAAACGATAGAGATTTAAATTACTATGATTAATTAGAAAGTTAACTGCTCAGCTGAAACAATCAGTTCCTTTGTCTTTGGGCAGGATTTTAAATACTGAACATTAGTCATCCGTCATGTGAGGATTTAAACAAGCACTTAGCTTTATGCAATTTGAGTGATTAGTTCTATTCAAGTGAATAGTACTGTGCAGAACGTGTTACATTTAGCACATCTCAAACCCCCAATTGTACAAAGCTTTAACATGTGACCTGAAAAGTGGGGGGGGTTTAAAGGCTGTTTCCTAAGGAACATTGTTTATGCAGTCACATACGTCTATCCGCTGTTTCCCCATCATCAGGGAAGGAATGGTCACTGGCTTGTTGGCCAGTTTTAGTTAGTTTTCACAGAAGAGGAGAAATTTCAAAACCAATTTAGCTTGTACATACTTGGTAAAAATAGATGGGTTTGTATAAGAGAGATCTTTTACTTGCATAATGAAAGCAGCTGCAGGAGCTGAAACATTAGCCATTACAAAACCTTTATTTAGGTGAAAAAGAGAAAACATAATACCTAATTAACCCAGTTAGGCGAAAAGGTTCAGCTAAGACTTTAGATCAACCCCGAAGTGTGCCATCAAGTAACAGAGTTTTTGTTGGGTCTTCAGAGCCCTTTAAGGAAAAGAAGACAAATCTAAATCTGTTCCTTTTTTGGGCATTATCTGAGGGCTGCTGGTGAAGACCTGTGTCTGAATACCGAGTCCACCATTAAATAGGGGGTTTCCAAATGTCCCCTTGTATAAAACTTAAGTTTTGTGAGCATGCTTTCTTAGGTCCCTCACTATTCATCCTCACTGGGGTGTCAACCTG
>NW_008597529.1:0-14915 GCF_000691845.1 Merops nubicus | reverse complement strand
ACCCGGCTCCCCCTTCTCCCTGCAGCTGAAGACATTCCTCCTGGAAGAGCCTGTGTGCAAAGCCAGCCACACGCCCGCAGGGACGCGTCTGTTCCCGGCTGGCAAAAGCAACAGTAACCAACATATATTGATGGTGTTGCCTGGAAGATGGGGTTAAAGGCTTTGTGCTCCTTGTTTCCTTCACTTTCTAATATAAAAATGGGAATAGGAGCTAAAAGGCATTTAGCATCCACCTACCACAGAAATTAGGCTGCAGCATGGGAAGAGAGAATTGGATCATGAATATCACCATGTACAAAAGAAACAGAAAGATTCCAGAATGGAAAACCCCCTCAGCCAACATACTCTACTTTAAAAGTCCAAGCACTCACAGTATCCCTACTTAGTTTTGCCAAGTACGGAATGCGTTAAAATGGTGGGAACACGTTAGAATGGTTTGGGTTGGAGGGGACCTTTCAAGGCCATCTAGTCCAACCCTCTTGCGGTCAGCAGGGGCATCCCCAACTAGATCAGGTTGCTCAGGGCCCCATCCTTGAATGTTCCTGGGGATGGGACACCTGCCACCTCCCTGGGCAAGGAGTTCCAGTGTTTTGCCACCTCACTGTAAAACATTCCTTCCTTATATCCAGCCTAAATCTCCCCTCTTGTAGTTTAAAACCATTCCCCCTTGTCCTGTTGCAACAGGCCCTGCTGAAAAGATAATCTGTCTCTGATTTCAAAAAGAGTAACATAGCAGGAATCTCCAAGCACTACCTACAACCCCTTCACATCCTTTTCATTTGCAAAATAATTGCACCTCTGGAATGTAAGGCACTTGTTCCACAACCTTTTTGTTTGGTTTTTTTTTTTTTTTTTAACCTTACTTTGTAACAGTGTGAAGAGTGACACGGCATGCAAAGCGGTGAATAATCAGGCTCAAAGAAATTCAGGCATATTTCCTGGTAAACCACTCTTACCTGAAAGAGCATTTCAAGAGAAGGACAGCAGCTTTGAACCCATCCTGACTGGGCATTTTTCTTATTTCCTAACAGGAGGAAAAATATTTGGATTTTACTCAAGTCCAAGTCCTTGACTTCACAGTGATTCCATGCTGTATTAACAGGTTATTTCTTGTGTATCTTTATGCCAACAAGTGTCTTACAACTCCTAAGTCTTTTACGTGGGCAGCTGGTGAGGCTTTAAGGGATTGAGAGTCTCTTACTGCCTGACCTTCTCCACTGGAGCTGCTCTGACCTCATTGCAGGCTGTGGTGAAAGATGCTGCCACCACCTGCTCTCCTCCCAGAGACCAGGTGCCTGCGCTGCTGCTCTCAGTTTGCTGGAAACAGCTCATGGGTGGCATCAGGGGCTGGTTCCACAGAGGAATGTCTCCAACGACATCTCCAACTGCTCCCTCACTTTGCAAGAAGAGCCCAAACCTTGTGTAGGTAGCACGGCTCCTTGGGGAGGAGAGCAGGAAGGGGGTAGCAGGAGACAGGCCGAGGTGTGCTAAGCAGAGCAGCATTGTGTCTGTCCAGCTGGATGTTTGCCAGTGTGGAGCACGTGGAAAACCACAATACAAAACCTGGGAGTCAGTCCACTGCCCACCAATACCACCAGGGTGATGTAGTGCAAACAGTGAATTTTAAATATATTCTCATTTGTTGCTTGAATGCTGCCAGAGATTTTATTTGGTGTCCCTATGCAGGAGTCAATGATTTTTGCTATTTATGTGTTTGTGGGGGGTTTGTTTTCTTGGATTTTGTGTCATTTGGAATTTAAAGTAGCAAGCGGCCAGACTTCCATGTGAAATCGTGATGTTGGGTCTCCATTGGGACCTTGTCATCTTTTGAATGAAATTCACATGTAAGTTCAAAAAGTAGACATTCCAAGAGGACGGGATTTGAGCTTCCACTCAACACAGAAGTATGTGGCTATTGAGAGGGTAAGGCAGCAAAGAGTCAAGGTCAGTAAGTGAACAAGGCCAGCTGCAATGGGACTGAATTTCCTCTGATAAAGGAGTGAAAATGCTGTCCGTAGAAAAATAGCATGAGAATTAGTGAGATTATCTACCTCACGTGTTACCTGAGACACCGGTAGAAAGGCACAAGCGATAGCAAAATACGGTCAGTTATTTCTGTGTATGGTGTCACAGAAAATAATTTTCAAAACCCATTGTACAAGTAAAGGGGCATTTAGGGGAAATATGAAGAAACATTTCTTCTACACAGTCCATAACATTAAAAAAAAAAAAATCCATGCCTTCTATCAAAATGTCCCAATTTGCTATTGAATTACATGCTAAGGGATTTTTTTAGCAGAGTAGATAATTTTAACCAGGGAAAAGATTTGTTCATATTTCATGCATGATATACAAAGCACGTTCCCTGAAGTTTTCACTTCAAGGAGGAAAATCCTCTCTATATGCTTGAGAAGGCTTCTGCCTTGTACAGATTTATACCTTTTGAAAACCAGTGTGTTCCTTCACTGAGAAGTGTGAGGTATTTCAGGAAAGAAGATACTGACAGGCTTTTTTAGTGGCAGCTTTCACAATCTGAAAGATCTGGGATACCAGGATGTAGTTCTCATGTTACATTTTGCAACTGATGCATGTTTGATGATAAAGTGTAATTAGCTAATGGATCCCATTATTTCTGACTCTTGCTTTTCACAGATCGTATTCATCCAGGCAGCAGTTGAAGAGTTTTCTAAACTCAATTAGTGCAAGAATGCTGTGACCAATGGAAAAATGTTTGATGCATGCCAGAAAACAAATCTTCCCAGCTCTTGGAAATATGTTCTGAAAACAAATAAGGATCACACAAGATTTTCATATTAATAAATATTTTTTTTTTCCCTAAGAAAAAATCTAAAGCAAAATTTATAGTTTAATTATCCTTTTCTAAGGAAACTCCATAGCATAAGCTCTGGAACATTAGGATATGGATTATCCTGACTGGTGTGAATCCTGACTCTGATTTGCAGATTATAAGTGTTAATGTCACGCTAAGATTGAAAACACAAGTGAATTTGTAAGGTAGAAACTGACATAGTGGGAGACATGTTCACACGAAATCCATTGCATACAAATTAGCAATACAATGGGTTACACAGGACCCACTCAGCATTGCTACTTGGGAAAAATCAGCATGAGTGGTTGTCTTGACTTGGGTTCTGAATGAATAGGATAGCTCCCACAGTACAATAAACAAAAGAAATACAGTGGATACTTGGATCTGAACATATAGACAGTCTAAGGCTCACTGTTTTAGCTCTGTTACCTGGCTTGTTGCTGTAATCTGGAAAACGTTGTGATTTGAATGCACAACCTTCATCCTATTTTTTACAGCAGTTGGAAATTCATATTATCAGTTAACACAGTTTAGCTGAAAAGCGATAGTGTATGAACTGCTCATTTTAGAGCCTGTCCATATATTAAAGGATAAAATCTGAAAATCTAGGGCTTCTATTGGGCATATGACTTCATCTGTGTTCAACTTCTCTTGCACTATACAAGGCTTCAGTGAAATTAATTGACAGTAAATGAGAATTACTTGAAACTCTTCTGTGCATTCACAGAAGCCACTCTGAAATATGTGTGCGTGAGCTCATACACTCACACTTTCATACGTCAACAGGAATCAAAGCTGTAAGAAGCTGACCGGGCAACAACCCAGTACCCCCAAGCTACACAAATAAGTGAACAAGTAAATAGAATCACGTACACGAAACTATTTTTTTTAGAACAGAACAGCATCTCCAAGCTTCCTGCTGTATTTTGCTGCCCTTGGAGGCTGCTGCTCAGTTTAGTTCCCTTTTTTAGAAACTAAGCACAGCGGGGTCCAGTGGGATCCAGCTGCCCTCTCTAAACTCTTCTGCAGAGAGGGGAGTTGTCCTGGGTCTTAGATTCCGCAGGCCTGTTGGGATCCTTTCTACTCTTCCGTGTTAAAGAATTTCGGGGAAGAGTGACTATAGAAAAGGACACCCATTTTGCACAACTTTAAAATGCAGGCTTTTTGCCCCAGTTGGTTTAGCTATGTTCACATGACAAATAAGGTATTGCACCCCACGATCTGTAGGCTTACATTTCTCTTTAAATCTCAGTTTTGGTGTAACACAGGCAGAAAGTTGCCATCTTCTATGCAGATGGAAAGGTGTGAGTTTCGTTAGAGACATTTAATTATGCACGTGCTTAACCTGCTGAAACATCAGTCGTGGTGTAGAGCAGAAAGATGTAGGTTTCTGTGAAGTTATATTAATCTCTAGTGAGGTCATTTCTATTTCTGATTTTGAATCTGTTTGTTGTCTCAAGTGAAACATTTTCCATTGCCTGTGGTAAGAGGGCAGATAAGGCAGAAGTATCAGAGCTCGTGAACTGTTGTGTACTTGCTGACCTACCAGAGAACTGAGAAATTTTCTCCAGAAACTGGAGTGTTTGAACTCTGAAGGAGAATGAACCCTTTTGGCAAGGCTTTGTAAGGGCTCCGGATGGAAAATCTTGTGTTTATGAAGCAGAGAAAGCGAGCAGAAATATAGTGACTGTCCAGCTTGTAGCATTAAGGCAACACAATACTACATTTTATTCACCCAGGGTTGAATACAGCTAGGTCATCCACATGCTGCACGCTGCCAGGAATTGTTGAACCCAACAAAGCACCTGCCTGGTGTAGGCTTGACAGGCAGGTTGTTACCTGCTACCAGCTGTAGCTCTTGAACTGAGACAGAGGTCTGTTCTCAGTGCCCTGTTACATGTGAATGGCTGATGCATTTTGAAGTAATCTGTCTGCTGTCACCTAGCCCTTTGTTCAGGGACAGTGGTGAAGAAGTGTCATAGGGTCTGGTATCTCCAAATAGCTCTTTTGTAGTTCTTCCCTCCACTGTTCCCAAGAGAATCTAGCCTGTAATGTCTGCCCACTAGGAGATCTACATGCAGTTCACAGAAATACAAACACATGCAGTATTACAACACACGTATTAAAATGACTTTTTTTTTTACAAGATCAAAAACAGATAGAAAAAATAAAGTGCTGTGGGAAAGCTTTTACCAAATAAAAATGTCTGCGGAGGCTTAATCATATGTGGGCCTGTGAATAACACTCAGGAGACCATAAACTTTAGACAAACCAGATGGTTAGACAGCGAACCAGATGGTTTTATTTATGCAGACAGAGTTCACATTTAGTGAGGTACTTCGTTCTTCTAGAGAAGGTTTCGCACACAAAGTAAAAGAATTATACACATGTCCTATGACGATGGACTTGAACATTCATACAAAGTACCCTGTTGTCCTTTTGGTAGAAATATCCTAATTACATCACTGGAGTACTTGTTGGTTGCTCTTGTACATGGTGTTTCTTCTTTTTACTGCAGTGGCACCCAAAGGCTTAATCCAATCCAAAGGCTTTTACAAGCAGCTTTTGTTATTGTGTAATAAAATTGCATAGGAAGATATAGTCCTTGCTCAGAAGTATTCAGAGTCTAAGGAAGACCAAATGTAACACGGAAGTTGACCAATGAGAGAGGAAAGTAAGCGAAGGACTGTAGGCTGTTACTGATGGGTTTCAACTAGGAGCTAACTCTCCTTTTCAGTAGCTATGAAGTTAACCACACCAACCCTCGAGTCCTTTGGTTTGAGTTTTTCTGCAAATCCAGAATGCACATTTGTCTTAACTATAAAATGTATGCATACTGACTTTTTCTTCTCTTATAAAAGCTGCTTCATCAGAACCTGTTAAAATCTCAGGGTTCCATGAAAAGCCCTGTTTTGTGAATTGTCATCTGTAGTCATTCAGCTGTGCTCCAGCCACTCCACAGAACTGTTGCCCTGTCTGGTGGGGGTCAGTTCTCTGGCAGAATGGCAAACAGTACGTGGATTCCACGTTATTTCAGTACAAAGTCAACGTCTTAGTCTAAAAATCATATAGTGGCTCTACTGCTCAGACAGTAGCCTCCAGCAACACAGCAGTTGTAGCATCTTATCATCCATAATGTCTTAACTCATTTTTTGAGTGTTTATGTCATTTCACAGTAGCTGTTGGCCCAGATTTTTATTTTTTTTCTCTGACGGTGCTACCTATAAGCTTCTGGCTGATCTTAGAAAAAAATACTTTTGGAAAGTGTATTTCCACAATCTTATTGTAGGTGTGGCATAGTGACACATATATTGTGATTACCAGATTAAGAAGTAAAATAAATTGCTTTGGTGATTTAATGTAGTTAAAAAAAAAAAAAACAGATGCATGAACTTTTATCATCCGTACCGTTTGAAGAATCACACCTTAACTGTAAACACCTTTTCAACAGAGATCCATTCTCTTCCTATTTGCATTCCAGCCAAATTTTATCTTTGCTGAAAATTTAATCTTATCCATATTCTTGTTTGGATATTGACTTTATAAAAGTGTTTTTTAAGGGTTATGACCACTCATTAGACCTATGGAGATTCAGAAAATACAGAGCAGATAAAAGATTTCACTGGTAGCAGAAGTGTCAGGCTGATCCAAACATTAGAAAGACCACCTCATGATTTTTCCTGGGAAGTATCATCTTTCCAAATAAATACAGTAGAAATGCTGTCACTAGCATTGCATCTATAAAATACAGCAGAAGGAAAATGTGTGGTTTTAGAAACCAAAATTACTTATTTAATTTTATGGCGATCAAGATCAAGGAGAAAGTACAATATCTCAATGTAAGAAAAAAAGAAATGAGGTGGAAAAAAGAACAACCCACTGGGCACATCAGCACAGAAATTATAGTTCTCCTACAGAACAGAGGACCCATATGTATCTCAAACTGTGAAAATAATGAAGCAGGATTTGCCTCTAATAGAGTCATTGAGTGGACAGTGAAGAAATAATAAAGCCTTCACAAAGCAAGACACCTCTCAGAGTGTGAGATATGCATGCTTTGTGCATGACCCCGCATGTTCTGACAGGCATCTTGGATGTTGTTTCTCTTCTGCAGATTAGATGTTGCTGTGGGCTCCATGGGAATCCCTGAGTTTGACACTTAGTTCATGAGGAATAAAACTATTGCTATCAACCATATAGCATCAAACACAGGTATTACTCAGAACAGGAACCAATAATGCTCCCACAGTGACCATCGTTACACCCCAAATACTGTATCGCACCTTGAATACTGTGTTCTGTTTTGGGCCCCTCACTACCAGAAAGACATGAAGGTGCTGGAGTGCAACCAAAGAAGAGCAACAAAACTGGTGAAGGGTCTAGAGGAAAAATCTTATGAGGAGTAGCTGATGGAACTGGGCTTGTTTAGCCTGGAGAAAAGGAGGCTGAGGGGAGACATTATCACTCTCTACATGAAAGGAGGTTGGAGCAAGGTGGGTGCCGGTCTCTTCTCCCATGTAACAAGTGATAGGACAAGACAAAACGGCCTCAAATTGTGTCAGAGTGGGTTTAGATTGGACATTAGGAGAATTTCTTCACTGAGAGGGTTGTCAAACATTGGAACAGGCTGCCCAGTGAAGTGGTTGACAGTCACAATCCCTGGAGGTATTCAAAAGACATGTAGACATGGCACTTAAGGACATGGTTTAGTGCAACTTGACAGTGTTAGGTTTATGGTTGGACTCAATGATCTTAAAGGTCTTTTCCAACCTAAATGTTTCTATGATTTATGTTTGTTGCCTGTAGTCTTACACAGTGGACCATACTGTTGATGCAAGCTTGCCAAGTATTGTCAAATGAAGGAGTTTGAAGAGTAATATAAGTATGGAAATAAAAAATTTGGTGATTTTATACCACTCAGAAATTGGTGGTTAGATGGGAAATGAAACCCAGGCTTCAAAAATGTTTGAAAAGTATATGGCATTCAGGTGCCTAACTCTCAAAGGGATACAAAACCTCCACCTTCAAGTAACTTAGGTGCCCAAGTTCTGTTTTGCTGAGTGACATAGATTTGTAGTCTGTATCTAACTGAAAGTTAATTAGATTAGATTTTTTAAGGTATCTCTAACTTGTGAAAATAGAACTTCTGTTCATTATCACTGGAAGCCCGTGGAACATTTGATTTTCATCTAGCATGCTTTCCATAATGAGGGGAGGAGCCCTCTCTGTTCAAGCAAATCCATTATTTGGTAGGAGCTAAAAGCAAACAGATCAAGTATCTCACAGCCAGGCCAAGGTTGTGCCTGGGGCAAATATGGCAGTATATTAAAGACTGAATGTATTCCACTGGGTTGAAAGATATTCTTTAATACACTTGTTATTCTTATATTAAGCCTTTTTCTTTTTCATGGTGGGTTTGTTTTTTGTTTGTTTGGGTTTTTTTTTAAGATTGGTTTTGAAAGCTCTCCAAGTGTGTTTATTGTGCGTTTTGGACTCAGGTGCCAGTTGTTTAAGAGTTACAGTATTTTGACAAAAATTCCTATATAACCTTTACCATGTAGTTCCATTCCATGGTCAGTGACATTTTAGATAAAGTCATCAGCATAACTTTTCACAACCTTACATCATCCCAAAATCAGTTGAATGGTAATTATGTATGCCACATCATATAGAGCTGATGTAAATAATTATAGCACCAACTTTCAAATCTGTTGAAGTTTGATTTTAATGTATTTGGTGTTTATACCTTCTTAATTAAAATAATAGAACACGTGAGATTTTCTGTATTGTATTAATTTTTAAAACACCATTCTTATGATTGACATGTAATAGGAATAATTTTAATTATGCTTCAAAATATTTGTAAAATGCGATACAGTGATTTATCATTTTAAACGTAATTTTTTGCAGTGAGTTGTATCTCACATGAGCTTGATGGGATACTTGCCTTTCAATAGCACAAAGAGTCAAACTATCATTTGTGGAAAAAGAAAAAAAGACCATCTTGTCTCTGTGTGACCTCAGCCTGTGCATGCATGAGTTTCCTCTATGCAATACTCAAATCCTCTGATTACAAAGACTTAAACAAACCCATGATTCTGACTGAACATGCACAGAGCACTTGCCTTCAGCATCAGAAGCTGCACAGTCCCTGTCAGTTTTCCTGATTTAATTCAGTGCCTTTATTGATCGCTTGCAAAATCTGCCCATTTGGAATCTGCAGTAACTGAAGTCTTCCATTACATAAAGCAGTGTCAGAGCAAACTTCTCTGCTTAGATTTTGCAGACATTAGCACATTTTATCTAAAGTCTGTAGGTTCCTGTTAATGTCTGCTTGTGTGGATTTCAGATTTTGTCCCTAGGTAATGATAGGAAAACTGATATGTAAGTAGCTCTGGTCCAAACATTGTAACTCCACTCTAGAGAATATATGTAGTTATTCTTTCCCAAACATCCAAAAGAAACAACTAGCTTATGTGCTGTTCTAAGAATGAGAAAGTAATCTCAAAATGCACTTTCTTTCTGCTTATCCCGCATTAACTCTTCAGAGGTAAGCCTGGGCAGAGGGTTTAGGTCAACAGAGGGTTTACACCTTTTACAGTGCCAGCTCATACCACTCAAACTACACTATAAGGACTAACTGATGATTGCACATGTGATTGTTGCATAACTCTCTAGTGGTCAGACCTCCAGACCTCCTAATTTGAGCTAGTTTTGAAATCAGTTCACTTAAAGTGACCCTGGCAATTTCTGTCGCCCGTTCTGGGTCCTGCAGAAGTGCTTGTTACCAAAGGCCTTCTCAAACACAACTGAAAACTGCGCTAGGACGACCCTTCCACCAAATGATCTATTCATCTCTTTCCCACTCCACATACGCATTCCTTCCATCTCTCCCCTGCCTGCTAATTCACTCGTTATCCTTTATCCCTTTGTCTCTCTTTACTTTGTCAGAGGATTGTGACAAGCCTGGAAGAGACTTGGTGCTGATCTAAGTGTGTGTGGGTGGTAGGGGATGGGAGGGCAAAGCCGGGCTGGCGAGCAGCCCTGCATAGCTCTGAGTGCCCTTGGGACAGGGCAGGGGGATCACATGTGGTCAGCACTGCTACCAGCTGCCCCCGGGGTGAATGCTAAAGCTCCCTCAGCTTTCCCTCAACCACCAAAAGCCCCACTTCAAACCCCATCATTACATAGTGGACAAGCTAAACTGAAGTGTGTTTGCACTAACTCAAATTCATCTCTGCTAATCTCTACTAAAGAACAACCAGAAATAAGCTGATTTACATTGGTTTCACTAACTCAAAAATAGCGCTTGAATAAATGTTGTAATAAACTTTGACATGGACCCAAAGAGCCACGCTTTTCAGGCTGACTTTGTCAGGAGGAGCAGGGCTGTTCCTCGAGGTAGGTACCACCTGCTTATCAAGAGAAAAAATTACTGCCTTAATCTGTTGGAGGTTTAGTATAAAAATTAGTGTGATTTGATGAACTTTTTGTGAGATTTGTTCCTTTTGAACTCTCCCATGTCTCCTCTGGTAGCTGCAGCTGGCAGTTTGAGAAGCACTGCTCTAGCCAATACTTTATATTGTCAGCAAACCGCTTTGTTAAATAAAAACATTAACCTGGAAGCTATCAGACAGCTTTCTTGAACATGAAGCCACTTTTACTGAGATGCCTGCTGGCCTTTAGATAATGGTAGTATTTATTTGTAGTGAAATGGTCTCTAGAGGCCTCCACCACCCTAAAGTGTTTACTGTTCTCCTCTCCCTAGGCATGTGCATCCGGCGTCAGACCACAACCAAGAGGTTTCAAAAGAAACAGGAACCCACTAACCGTGGGTGGGGAGAAAAGCTGTGGGGTTGCCGAAGGGACCTGGTAAAGGACGAGCAGGCGGTGGGAGGCAGAGCTGCAGGCTCAGCCAGCCTGAGCCCTCACCTACTCCTGCCTTCACTGAACTCCAGACTCCTCCATTTGCAAATCATCACTGATGCTTTTATGGTTGATTTTGGTTCCCCTCCCCCACAGCCTTTTCCCATGATTTGTTCTTAAAACGTCGTTTCTGCTGCCCCAGGGAAGGCCTTGGGAAGCCCCAGCCCGCTCGGGTTTCCCCTCCACCTCGCAGCCCGGTGGAGCGCTGGCTGTGCTGGCCTGAAGGGCGCGCTCGGGGCTCCCTCTGCCATCTTCCAACGTGAACGGGAGGGATGAGGACTCTCGCTTGTACCTCCTTCCACAATGCCAAAACACACACCTTCCTCAACAAGCTATGCCTGCCTCTGTAGTTATGTTACTTTAGCCCACGTTTTTCATGGTTTTCTGACAAAAAAACCCACCCAGCCCCAAACAGGCCAGCTTCACTAGATTTTTCTATCTGTTTTGTGGCACTCCAGCAATGCAAAGCAACTGTAAAGCCTGCTTAATTGGGCAATTAAACTTTATGACTGCTCTGCATCCCTGAAGCAGTAAAAGGCAGCCAGGATTCTCTAGGAAATCTCCCTCGACAGTTAGAAAAACTAAAGATGCACAAACACCTCAGACCATCTCCCAGCCCATGCAGAGAGGTTTAGCATCATCTCTTGCCCAGCTGGGCCACACTGGCCACAGGATGTCCAGAGGAGGCATACACAGAGTTTTGGCAGAGTTTACCTTTGCAGGAATGCAGGCATAGCCCTTTCTTCTTTAAAATGTACTCTTCATTGTTTATAATGCAAGTCCACTGAAGATAATGGTGCTTAAGGTGTAAAAATTGGACCCTGATGTCATCAAAACCTGAGGCTATGTGTGAGCAGAAAACCCCCTAAAATCTGCAGTCGTGATTTTAGGATCAATTCTTACTTTTCAGGAGCACTGCTGATGTAAAATTTTGTCTTTGCTTCTAGTAACCCACCTGGAAATAGAAGGATAACTACTGCTAGCAGTCTCTTTACCATTTGTTAGTTTTTCTTGAAGACTGTTGTGGTCACTAGCATTGTTTGTTTTAAAAATGAAAATAACAGAAGTGGTCTGAGCACAGGTCTGGGCGAAATGCTGGTCCTGATCTGCACTCTGAGTCTGCTCCTGACCCTCCAGGTGACCTTAGACCAAAGTCCGAGGTCTGAGCACTACCTCTTTTGGGAAAGCTGAAGTCTGGGTTTGAAGCTTGCATTTTAAACATACCCTTTCAAATGTTTTCTCAAACTATCTGGTAGTATTTGCTTGAAACACCCGTTCTGGAGGCGAGGTGTTAAATATGGCAGGAAGGGGTTAAGTGGGTCTGACTGTTTCATAAAGGCAGGCATTTTGTTATTCCCTAAGGAAATGGGAGCTACTTTCTAGAGAAAGAAGGGACACAGGCTGTACACAGTTCTGAACTACCCACAGAAAGGCTCAAGAGGAATTATGTGGAGGTTGCAACTGGAATATGAAGTTATTGCTAATATCCCTGTCAGTGAAAACCACTTCTAGGATGAAGATTTTTTCTTCTAAAGCTAGAAAGATTTAGTTGAAGGTTATGCAAATAAAGCACCCCCACAAAACTTGCTGTTCCTTTTTCTCACTCCATTCACATTAAAAAAATATATATTTGTTTTTTTATGAAGGACTTGTTCTGCACTTCTCCTAGCAGTGCAAGTAGCTGGAAAATGTTCCTCTTAGATTTTGTGTCTACTTAGTTACCACAGCTTCTTGCTGTTCAAGTAGACTCCCTCTGTCAGGGCTGCAAGATGGGGAGAGATAAACACAGGGAGCAATTGTGGCTTCCTGCCACCAGCCCTGCTCAGAAAGCAAAAAAGCAATAGCAGATGAAGTGTTTCTGCAGCAGTGGTGGGAAGCTGTGGCCTCACGCAACCAAATATCCTGAGAGCAGGATAAGTAACATCAAATAATGCACTCTCTTCTAGCTCCACTTTGCTCGTGCAACAGTTTTGAGGCAGCTGTTACTCTGCCAGGAACTAGTCTGTGTAAGTATGCATAGAAAGGATCAGATCTGAGATAATGCAGTGGGATGCTCTATATACAAAACTTCCTATGGCGGCAGCCAAATTAAAAATGATGTAATACAGTCCTTTATCAGCTGTAATCGTTGCATCAGTGTTGCCTAAAAGTAACTGTCAGGTGTTGAGTTTTGTCACCTGACCATACATTTCCCTTGTTTATTCAGTTTTGGAAACTGTGACTACCAAGGAACAAAAAAGAAAATCAGCTGATGGGAGAGACAATATGAGACATGAAACAAAAACAATAAAGTGGAAATTAGAGAAGCAGTGGGAAAAAGGCAAAACATGAGCAGCTCTCAAGCAAACCAGCCTTTCCGCTCACTTTGGTGGGATGTGGAGCAGGCAGTTTTCCTGTCAGAAACTGTACGATTCATTTCTGCTATCACAGGCTTCACGATAGGAGTTTAATCCCACCCACTTTTGCAGAGGGAAGGAAATAACATAACAACATCATCTGTTTGTTGTTTTTTTCATTTTCATCGAGGCTGTATGGGTGCAATTAACTGGTGCTAACAGTAGCTGAGCCCAACCATGTTTCATGCTAAAGGAAAGTCAGACAATGCTGTGAGTGGCAGAGTACTTCTGGGAGGCACTCTTCGCTGCAGACTTTGCTTGCATCACTTCCTGAAATTGAGATTGACTGGTATGATATATTTTTATTTGGCTTTTTTCTCAAACCAGACGTTGCACTCTCATGCTGTTTGCAGAGTTAGGTTTTGAAGAGAATACCTTAAAATCTCAAACCAAGGTGCACTGTATTTTAATGTAAACTCCCCATGACTTTTCCTCTTTTTTCTTTTTCCTGTTTTTATGGCATCTCAGAATGGAAACTCTGCTGAAGCATTGAATAAAAAGAGAAAGGCCTTACTGAGTTAAAATTATATTCCTTGTGATATTTAGCATCTTTTTAACTCACTTTACTTTAGGCTGTCTTCAACTTGTGCTTTCTTAATGTGCTGCAGATTTCTGAGTTGAGAGTGGGTAACTGTGAGGAGCCAAGATCTGGTCAGGATGCACTTGGAATTTTAACTCATAGGAAAGTGTAGGAGGTAGTTTAGAATTTAAGTGTTTTTTGGTTTTGTTTTGGTTTTTTTTTGATGTTTTGGGTTTTTTTGTTGTTGTGTTGTTTTGTTTTGTTTTGTTTTGCATGGGAAAAAGATAACTCTTCTCTGTCCTCTGTACATGGGACAGATGTGAAAGAAGGGAGGTCTGGTGATTTCCTGCTTTCTGACTTAGCAAACCCATGACAGCAACTGTCAGCGTCCTATCCCTTAGCCTGCTGTGTACCAATGACTATTTTTGATTAAATTATTAACAGAAATTTATTTAATTATGATGTATTACACACTCAGATTCAATCTCTATCAGAACTATAGGAGAACACAGCTCTGGGAAATGGTGTTTCCATTTGATGGGTTTTGACATTATTTCATCAAACCCCATTTGTTCAATTGAATTAGTTTTGATTAGGTTTTTACTATTGGACTAGGCAACAAGTTTAGCTTTGAGAACTAAAATTTATTATTTCTTGTGCTACAGCAGTATAGGATATGGGAATAATAATCAAAAATAGACATGGTTCATTGCTTAAAAATGACAGCTTGTCAGCTGAGCTGTGTGAGCACTCAACTGTAATGAAAATACAAATGTGCTTTTTCTGTGGTGGTTTAAATTCATATATTTAACTTTTTATTTTCAACTCATGTATAGCTAATGAAATAGTTCAGAATCTGACTTCCAACAACAGTCACTTGAGAAAATAAAAATTTGGAGGACAAGGCATGAACAAACAAATTTCCACCCTTTCTTGACCTATCCAGTGAAGAGTTAGCAATTAGCTCTTCCTCCAATATAAACTGCAGATGAGTTATCCTGTTTAACATGCAGCTTTGGGCGTACATTCTCACCTATTTTGCTGAACTCATTTGTACTTTTAAGTCCAAATTCAGCATTTCAGTTGCTTCTACATTTATTAGAAACAAAGCAAAACAAAACCCACCACATTTGTTTTCAGTTTGCTGGCTACCAATTTAATTTTATATCCCTTATGGTAATAAATAATGAGTTGTAATTCTATTCACCTTCATGAACCCAACCATGTTTTCTTATAGGTCGCT
>NW_008597528.1:32824-37374 GCF_000691845.1 Merops nubicus | reverse complement strand
TGGGGAAACTAAGGGATAAGGGAGGGGAAAGAAAATTCTACCTGCTAACCGGGACAATGGGAAACAGTCAGACCAGCAGGCTGAACACATAAGAGAAAGGTGACCACATAGTGACTCTCACCCAATCAGCCCGTGTTCACAAAGGTCTAAACAGACCAGGGCCCAGCTCCAGGGTGAGTCAGGAGGTCTTCCCTGAACCAGGAAGCTCTGTGGAGTGCACTCTACAGACAGACACTCCTGACTCCCTGCAGGTGGTCCCAGCTTTTATCCCCAAGCAGGACACCTGGCCTTTGTTCACTCATTGTGGAACCCCTGGGGCTCATTTCCCTTATGGCTCTCCCTGCAGGGCCGGCCGCACCCTGGGGGGAAGCTGTAAGGCAAACTCACCACCTCTGTATGAAGGGCTGTAGGAATCACCCATATGTCAACCTTAATTCAGGGGCTCAGGGTTCAGACCCCAGCATTTCACCTCCATAGAGCACTTGTAAATCTACAGGTAAGCAATACAAGCGAAGAGCTCCCACAGAATGTCTCCCTTAAGCTCTGCACTGACATGGTGTCTGCTCATTGCTACTCAGGATGGCCTGAACCACCTCTGGTCAGGCTCACTAGTTTTATCTCTCAGTTACCCTGCTCTTGGCATCTTGTTTTACTGTTTATCAATTCCTAGAAGCTGAGAGTCTATTACTGCATCTGTGCAACACTCGCAAAGGGAACACTAGGCCAAAAGTTGTGTCTCTGTGGGTTGCCGTCATACAACATAATAAACACACAGATAGTAAGTTCTCCACGTGGCAAACCCACAGCCTACAGTTCCTTAGATGTGGGTTCACAGAAGCCTGTATGTCCTCTTCCAGTCTGCTCCTAAATTCATGCTCTGGACTTCCATTGTACTTCAGAACATAACATCTGATCGTGCTTAGCTACCAGGACTGACTCTACATCTCTTGTCTAACCAGTAAGCACACAAAACCAGCACCAATGCTGCTCTAAGTAAGCAGAAACAGACCAGCTGATGGTAGGGAAGAAGGTGGGTGGTTTGGATCTCACAGTAACACAGAGGTCAATGAAGCTAGACTTTATCTGACTTGCCAGCATTTAGTTCTACAGCTGTCTGCTGGCAAAAATTTGCAAGAGCCACCAGTGAAGTGGTTTCATGTGTTGCCAGCTTGCTGGTCCACCACTGGTGTGATAAAACTGGAAGCAGAAACAGGTGAAGTGTTAAGCAAAAGAGGAGGAGGAGGAGGAAGAGGATAAATGCAAGAGAAGACTAAGAAGGTGCAAAAAATAAAGACAAAGAAGATGAGAGAGAAGGAAAAGATGAGTCTATAAACTGAACAGTGAAAGGGCTCCTGTAGATAGTTAATTCACAAAGACACAATCTCTCAACATTAGCTAGTCCCAAAGAGGAAGAACAGGAAGGATTGGGAAAACAAGAGTCAATGTAAGTACTGCTGTAACATTAAAAAAAAACATACCCTGTGTATAAAATCAGGGTACAGCAACAAGGAGAAGCCCAGCTTTCTAGCTCCTGTGGGTAGTGACTTCATGCTTTACATTCCTAGACTTGTCTCCTGAGAAAACAAGACTTTTCACACACGTCACATTCCTCTCCACTTGACACCAGATAACTGGAATTTCTCTGCTTATTGAAGCCACCAGAAGAGCAAGGCTTCTAAACACCTCAATACCTTTGCAGACAGGCAGCCAGCAGGGGAGAGAAATGTCAAGATGCTCACCTTGTGTAAAGCATCAGGAAACCTGTACTACAAACAGTTTTTCAAACTAGACTCCATTTTCAGCCAGTTCTGAAGTTCCTGGCCCTTACTTGTGGCTGTAAGAAATTCCTGAATGACTCAAATTTCTGGGGTTTGTTAGTGTTTTTTGGCAGTAGAAGATCCTTAGAGTATGGCACAAATGAATACTGTATGTAACTGGGTGCTAACCCCAAATAGAATAGGCTGGCATACCCTATATAAAAGGCATTAAATGCAGCATAAAATAAAAAAAAAAAAAAAAAAAAAAAAAAAAAAAAATCCATCACCAAACCATCTCCCATAGGCAATGAGAGCCTGGGCTGGATTCATTGCACAACCTCAGGCAAAGCACTGTGTAAACTTTCAGGTACTTCAAAGAGTCACCAGACAAGCTGCAAAATTCTCCCAAGCATTCACACAGACATTCTCTCAGGCATTCTGATACTCAAGTTTTGTGCTAAGAGCTCTTTCCTATAAAAGTGCCCCTCTTAGGGCTTCACAAGCCTGGCTGCCTATGGTTTTGTGGAACCTGCCTCCTTAGATAGCTGTCTGACTTGTAGGCATTGAAAAGCTGAATAGCACAACCTCAAAAACCTCTGCACATCTCATTTAGACACCCATCTTGCAAACTGCTCCTGGTGGTCCAGTACCTCCAAGCAGGTGGCTAGAACAACTGCCCATGCAGACAAGACTGTCAGGAAGGCACCTGAGCCTTTGTACCTCAGTTTCCTCAAACAGTTAAACCCCCCCCCAAAATAAGGAGGTTTCCCTTGTCAAGTAATAGCTTCCTGGGGAAACAATACTGCAGAAATATTAACTGCATGCACAAACAGCCCTTCAAATCTACTTGAAAGCACTGCACTGTTTCCAGCACTTGCCAAACATTCACACACCAGAGTATTTCTACATTTTGCATTGTGGTTACTAGTTAGTTGAGATCCATCTGCGAAAACAGCAATACAGACTCAGTTATCAGGTACAGCCTTTCCAACTGGAAGTCTTTTATCCTCTGTACCACTCAGATTCCATCTCTTCTTACTGCAGCTGCTTGAAAACAGCCTTGATATGAAACATATTAATAAAATACTAATCTGTCTTAATTGAAGTATTTTCCAAGCACCCATAATAAGAAACACCCTAAAGACAATTTACAAGAGAGCATTGAAGCCAACACAAGCCTCAATGTGATGATCATAATTGCTTGGCAAAGCGTAAGGGAAAAAATCGACCTGTGGGATCTGGAGTTCCCTACAGGCTCACAACCTTGCTACCCTGTGCTCAGACACTACACAAGTGCCAGGACAAGTGGGCTGGACTGACATCTTCACTTCGGCTGGGCTTTGGAGAGCATAACTAGAATATTAACAGCATTGCTTTTGGTTTAACAGGGAATAGCACTTCATACCAATGGGGTATGTGCTCAGATCAGTTCTACTTCTGCAGCTGTGGAAATGTCCCTGGCAAAGGAACCCATGCAAACACAGGATGGGCAGTGGGAAGTAAGATATTAGACAGGAGAGTCCTCCACGTACACACTGGCAGAAACAGAACTTTAGGAAGCTGGAGAACATGCTATTTCTCTCTACCCAGCACACAGCAATTGGCACACTCAGAGACAAATGTAAGGCCAGACAAAAAATCAAAATAAGCTACTACGTCATCTACTAATATTGTGTGCTCACTTGTGATCTCAATTCCCTGAGATTGTCCGTTTTACCAAGAGACCCACTTGGTCACACAGAGTCTGGAATAATTCCTCTGAAAGCTGAGAGCTGCTCCATACAACATGAGTTTCCCTAATCCACCTCTTTAAAGCCCATGTGCACTAATGAAAAGCTTCTCCCTCTCTCTGTCCTCCTTGGTTCCAGCTAACAAAGGCTTACAGTCCTGCTTGAAAGCAAAGGGGAAATTTGGTTGACTTGAAAATCCAGTTTCATTCCCAACACATATATTGGTATCTTTTTAATTCACACATTTCTGCTCTTCTGTGCCAGTCACTCACTTTCTACAGCCTCCCTGATCCTAGTGCTGGTGGCACAAAGCCAGAAAGAACCACTAGTCTCTAGCGAACACAAGACAGTTTAATTATGAATATACTATAAATTTTGCATATCAAAAAGAGCTTTTTCCTCAGAGAATAGACCAAAACCCAGGGGATTCACCTGAGAGATGGGGTTTTGAATCTTGAGAAGGATACACTTCATCAGGACTATCTTCTCTTCACATTGCTAAAGGTGCTACAAAAGGCCTTTATTTGCTATCCTCTCTTATGAAATTGAAGGGTGATAATGAATCTAACAAACACACCACACTTACACTTCCTCTCTCCAAAATACAAATTATTCATTAAAGTAGAAAAACAAGTGCAAAAAAATCCAAAATAGCTTTAAATAACCAAAATGAAACCCCTGTCTCACTTTCCTCCTGATTCTTTATAGAAATCATTTCACTTGTACCCTGATCCTTCATATTCCAGTCTACTAAAGTTGATTTTAATACAAAAAGTATTAAATGTAAATATTCTTAAATATTAAATATAAATAGGAAGTCTCCCCCTATTTTAAAACCTTAGGTGTTTTTTTCCCTAACATTTTTTACATCCTTTTAAGCAAAGCCAAAGGAAATCCACCCTAGGAAGTCACTGGGACAGAAACATATTCAGAAGAGACTGAGCACTACTCACGCACAGGCAAGTTATTTACACCAATTAATAAACAGCAGTGTCCTGGTTCCGTGTAAAAAGGGGTTCAGGGCAGGACCAACACGGAACAGAACTATGTACTCGCCTCTTCC
>NW_008597528.1:32124-32505 GCF_000691845.1 Merops nubicus | reverse complement strand
CTGGAGGGCTCCCCCCCAATTCCAAGCCTCAAACCACAACAAGCAGCCACTTTTCTGATGGAGTATGACCTCTTCAGCAAAATGGGGAGTTTTGCAAAAGATATCCAGTTCAGTCAAAAACATCTTTGCTTCTTTAACTGAGAAAAAAAAACCACATTTTCCCCCATTTTTTCTGCACATTTAAAAACCCAGTTTCAATAAAGAAATAATGCATTGGTGTTTGTCATAGAGAAAAAAAAAAAAAAATTGTCTTCAACCTAACAGCACATGCTGTCATCTGCTTTACAGCCCTCCTTCATATTATCCTATCTAAGCCTTCCAGCGTGGGTTCTGTGGGCCTTATCCCATTAGAGGAGGCAGCTGTGCCGAGCAGCCTCTTTC